>NW_020797890.1:1228016-1463502 GCF_003369625.1 Aspergillus mulundensis | reverse complement strand
AAAAAAACCTATAACTTATAAAATAATATTAATTTTAGCTAATTAGTAATAATCCGGCTGCGGTTTAAATTAATAAATATTTTTTTTTTATTTAATAATAAAGCTTAAAAACTTTACCTTTTTTTTTATAAAAACTATATTTTAATAATTTTATATATAAATTATACCTTTTTAATTAATTAAGGACTTTTTAAATATAGTACACATGTTTTTTTTTTATTTTTAAAAAAATAAGAATATTATTAAGGTAAATAATATAAAACTTATTAAAAATCCTGCTTATAACTATATTTATATAAGATTAAAACATAGCTAGTATATTTATTAAGCTAAAGGGCATAATTATATACTTATAGTAATTATAATAAATTTAAAATATTATTTTTTATTTATTTTTTTTTAATTTATATTTTATAATACGTGTTATATAAATCTAGCTTAATAAAATATCTTATATTTACTAGCTAATTTATTAGCTTGTTAATACGTGGTAGTAAATAATAATTTTTGTTAATTATTATATTTAAACCGTGATAGTTAATATAAAAATATAAAAATTTATTAAATTTTTAAATAAAAAGCACTGGCACTTTAGCGCTACTTTAAAATAACCTAATTTATTTTTTTAAGTATTTTATTAAAATACTTTTTTAATATTTATAATTTATATTAAAAAAAACTATAAATAGGACCCTATAAAGGCTTTTTACTTTTTTTTTAATAAAATTTTATACTTTATTTTACTAGTTAAAAGTTAAATAGCTTTTTATTTAAAAAAAACTTTACTTTAGTAAATATACTAGGGTGGCAGGACCACCTTTATTTTTTTTAATTTTTTTTAATTAATAAAGTATTATAAGTACTAGTTTCTTGTGTATAATTTTTATAAACTTTTATAATATTTTAATTTTAATAAAAGGTATATAATTTTATTAAGTTTATTTTACTATAATAAGGTAAAGGTCTAGATTTACTTTAATTATTTAAAAATATTTTAAAACTACTTAGTAGTTCTTGTAAATAAGATTAATAATATAATATATCAACTTAAATATTTTTATAACTTTTTTTAAATTATAAACTTAAGTACAAGCTTATAAACGCCTATAATAAAAAGTAAAGGTATTATTAATATATTAAACTAGTTATACTATATAATTAGTATTTATTTTAATACCTTGCTTTTATAAATATTAAACTAAAATAAAATTAATATTAGCCCTAGTATTAAGTAATACCTTAAATTATTAATTTACCTTATTTTTTTATATTTTAAGATTTGCAAGAATAGGGAAAATAGTCTTTTTTTTTAAATTATATAATTTTAATAACTTAGGACTAGGAAATTACTATTTATTTTTTATTAATTTTTTTTAGGCTTTTTTTTTTAAATAGGCCTTTAATAAGTGGCCTAATTTACTATAATTAAAATAAAAACCCTTTTTTTTATAACGCTTTTTCTTCTTTTTAAAAAGTAAGTTACCACTTTTTTTTTACCTTTTTTTTTTTTTTAAAAAAAAGCCGTTTTATTACTATTTTAGTTTTATTTTAAGTTATTTTTATTTTTTTTTATTTTTAAAGTTAAAACTAGCTTTAAACTTTTTTTTTTAGCCTTTAAGGTCTTGTTATATTTATTAATAAATTTTATATAAATTACTACTATATTTACTTTAAGTATAATTTTTAAAAAAGTTTTTAACTTTTTTAAGTGTAAGTAAATATTTTTATTATAAGTTTTAGTAAGTATTTATACCTTAAACTATAAATTATTAAAGTATAGGCCTAATTTTATAAAGTAAAGTCCTTAAAAAGTAATATTTTAAGTATTTTATTATTTAATTAAAAAATATTAGGCAGCGCGGTGGCCCTAGTTTATAACTAAATTAACTTATATATATATATAAATTTTTTAAAATTTTTTTAAGTTTACTTATTATTTTAAAATTTAACTTAACCTTTTTAATAATTACAGGCATTTCTTGGAGTGTTTTAAATAATAAATATAATTTTTTTATTATTTATTTAAAATTTTTTAAGGGTGCTATAAAAGCAATTTTTTAAATTTTTAAACTAAATTTTAAATTTTATTATATTTTTTTTTAAACTTTTTAACCTTTTTAAACTTAATTTTAAGCTCCTAAAAAGCCTTTTTTTTTAATAAAGGTTATAATTTTTTATAGCTTTTTAATACCTTTTTTATATATATTTAAAACTTTTAAACCTTTTAAAGCTAGCTTTACTAGTACTAGGTTTTAAAGGTAAAATAGCTTTAAAATAATAACTTAAGTTATTTAAGCTTAAYTTTAAAYTAAARTTAAAAAAATTACTAAAATTAATTTTTTTTAAAGCTTATTAAAAATATTAACAAGAAGTTTAGCGCGGGAATTAATAAAAAAATTAATATAAAAATTAATAATTTAATATTATTTTAGCTTTAGATTATAGGGGCAACTTTTCCTTATTTTTTTTTAAAAAATATTTTAATTTTAAGACGCGATATTAGTTATGTTAAGGTTAAAAAATAAATAAGCTAAAAGTTATAGTTTTAGGCTACTTTTTTTTTTTAAAATACTTTTAATTATAATAAATTCTAAATTAATAGGTTTTAGTAATAATATAAAATAATAAAATAAAAATATATTTTACCTTGTATTTTATTAAGCTAATAAACTAAATTATTTAAGTTAGGTTTTTTTTTAACTATTTTTAATAGTAATAAAATTTTTAAGCATAAATAAAAAAAAAATATTTTTTTAGCTATTTAAGTTTAGGTTTTAAAAACCTTAACTAAAATACCTATAAACTACCTTTGCTTACCCTTTAAAAATCTAGTTTAAAATATTATTATTAAAAAAGTTTAAAAAGTAATAGGTGCAAGTAACTTTAATTATAAAATTAATAAGTTTTAAAAATTTTTATTAATAATAAAAATATTAATAAAAAAATTTAATTAATAAAAATAAAGTATTTTAAACCCTATTAAATAATATTAAAAAAGTTACTTAAAAATTTAAAAAAAAGGCTAATTTTAAGGCTATTTTTATAAATTTTTAAGCTATGCTTAAGCTATTTTTAATTAAAAAGTAAATATAAATTTAAATACTTTATATATAGGTTTTTACTTTAACCTATACTTAGGGCCTACCCTAGCCTTGCCTAACTAGTAACTAAAATTTTAAATATTAATAACCTAGTTAAGTTATATAGCTTAATATAATAGTAAGGTATGCCAAGCCTTGGCGGCCTAAGGCCAAAGCTTAGGTGCTAACTCTAGACTAACGGTGGATTGGCTCCGGTGACGTTGAATGGAAAAACGTTGGCCCTGACAATATATAAAAATATTACTTACTTTATAAGTTAGCTAGTATTTAATAATATTATTAAGAACTAGTTGCATGTATAAGGCTAGCCATAAGCTTATATAAAGTAAAGCTTTTTTAAAAGGGGCTAATAATATTTTTAATTCCCTGTAAAAAGTAAACTTAATAAAAAATAATTAATTAAAGTAGGTGCCACTAATAATACTAATAATATAAATTAATTAATAATAAGTATTAATTAAAATTTATAAAACTAGTTAGTAACTAAATTATAACTAGTTATAAATTAGTTAAATTATATTTTTTATTTACTTATTATTTATATTAATAACAAGGGTTTTAATTTCTTTTTTATAAAAATAATAAAATTTAACAGGGCTTTTTAAAATATTAATAATAATTTTAAAAACCTTTATAAATAGGGGTTTATAAGCCTTAGCACTTTTTTAATTTATAAAAGCCTAAAAAAATATAATAACTAGTTATTAAATATTAGTAACTAGTTTATAACTAGTTAATAAACTTACCCTTTTTATATAGCTTGTAAAATATTATAAAAATAACCTTATATAAGTTATTATTTTATATATATTTATATAATATATTAATTTTAAATAACTTTAAAAATTATAAAAGTTAAATTTACTTTTTTAATTTATAAATAATAATATAAAAATTATTATTATAGTATATTTTATAAATATAATTTTATATTTAGTTAGTTTTAAATATTAACTAGTTATAAACTAGTTATAAACTAGTTATAAACTAGTTATAAACTAGTTTAAAAAGTAACTTACCTAAAGCTAGGTATTTTAAGCTTATTTAAAATAAAGCTTATTAAAACTTTTACTTCTAGGGTATGTTAAAAGCTATTTTTTAAAAATTAAGGTATATATTTAATTTAAATTAATAAATAAAAAATAAATCTTAGCAAGTTAGGTTTTATTATATTTTTAATAAAAATTTTAAACTTTTAGACTTTTTTAAAACAAACCTATAACTAGTTAATAATTAAATATAATAAAAGGGTAACTAGTTACTTACTAACTATTAAATTTAAATTTTAAATATTTTAAAAAATTTACTTAACCTTTTAAAAGTAAATTTCTAGTATTTTATTTAAAAAAAAGGGGGATGGCCATGTTTATTGATTAAGGTAAATAAAAAAAATAAATATATATTTAAATTAAAAAAAATAATAATATTAAATAATACCTAGCAAGGTTATAATATAATATTAAGTATATTTTTATATAAAAAATTTAACTAGTTAGTAATTAATTAATAATTAATTTTAATAAAACTTATTATATTTTTACTTTTAAAATATTAAATTCTTAAAAATATTATAATAATAAGGCTTAAGAATTTTTAAATTATTATATACTTATATTAAAAGTAAAATATTAAAATTAATTTTAGCTATAAAAAACTAAAAGTAATACTTATTTTTAGTTTTATATAATTTATTAAGGTAGTAAATAAAAAATAAGGCATGCTTAATACCTTACTAATAACTAGTTAGTAATTAGTTAATATTTAATTAAGGGTATATACTATTTTTTTTAATATTTATTTTAGGCTAATATATATTAAGTTAATTATTTTAATAAGTTATTTTTTTTTAAAAAGGCTTTAAACTAACTTAAAGGTTTTAATTATAATTAATTATAAACTAGTTAGTAACTAAATATATACTTATATAATAAATTTTTTTTTTAATTTTTTATTTTTTATTACCTTAATAAAAAGCTAATATTACTAGATTATTTTTTAATTTTTAATAATAACCTTAAAATAATAAAAACTTTTAAAATTTAAATATATATTTATACATGCCTAAATACCTAAATATTTATACTAAATATAGTAATATTATTACTTTAAATATAAGTAAGGGATTTAATTTTTATATTATTAAATTATATTATATTAAATTTATAACTAGTTAATATTTAATTAAAAATTAAATAAAAAACTTATATATTTTATTAATTTACTTTATTATTTTATATTAAGGTTACCTTATATAAAAATAATATAGGTAAGACTTGTTATACTAAATTTAAAATATTTTAGTAAAATAAAGTATATTTAAAGTTAAAATATAATAATAAGCTAGTATAAAAATAAATTAAGTATAATAATTTTTAACTTATTTAATACTTATATTTAATTAATAATTAATTTTAGTAAATTATAACTAGTTATAGTATAACTAGTTATAATATAATTTATATTTTAAGCTTTAGTTTTATTTATAATTAGTATGTTAGCTAATAACTAGTTTTAAACTAGTTATTATATATATAGCTAGGGGTAACTAGTTATTAATTATAATAATTAATTATTAATTATAGTAACTAGTTATTTAATATAATAACTAGTTATTTAATAATTTTTTAAGTAACTAGTAAAAAAATATGTAGGAAGGTAAGTTATATACTAGGTAAAAATTTAATAAAAGGGGCTTGCTTAAGTTATTTAATAACTACTTACTTAATATAGTAAGGTCTGGCTTACGCGACCTAACCACTCCACCTAGCCCTATCTGTGGCCTCCATTAGTAACCAGTTTAATAGCAGAGATCATGCTGAACAACTTGGAAGCCACCCTAGGCGGCCTAGCATACACCGCATGCCAGAGCCCACCACTAAGCAACGAGTAAAGATAGGGATAGATCTTAGCAACCAAGACCTGAGTCCAGCCATACTCACCCTCATCATCAGGCTCCGCAAAATCCCTCTCGGTGTGTTGCTCTTCATTGAACCAGTTCATGTCAAGCAGCTCGGCGGCGTCCCGTCCACCACAGAGTCCAGTGCCTCCTTGTCCACGATTAAGGGAAAGCAATGCTGCACATTGCCCGGTTTGTAGCCGACGTGAGAGTTCACGAGGGCGCGATGCCGTCTAGACAAAGCAGCAACGATTCTTATGCTATGGATACGCCTCGTACCGAAAAATCTCGACCTTTGAATAGCCCTCCAACTCCGGGTCCTGCTGCACATTCCACTCGAGCCGTTCTAGCAACCCTGGGCCGTCGGTCTGGCCTTCCCGTCGAGCGAGTAACCCCCTCTGCGCGAATCCCTTCATGCGCTCCATGAATTCCCCCCACTAGGTATCGTCATTTTAGTAGCAGGTGCGGTAGATAAAGAAGCCCCAGGTATGCTGGCCTGTTTCATCTAGTTCTTCGCGGATGGCGGTGGAGTTTGTCCTGTACATTTTGTTGGAAGGAGGGTTTAGATGGATGTGGAAGAAATCTGTTATTGTTAGCAGATGCCACCATATGACATGACTTAGGCTCCATCAATTAGGGCTAGGGGTGGTATTGTATCCAATGATCGGTACCTAGTTTATTCAGCGGATCTCCGCTAAACCGGGGTTCGGCTCTTGAATGACGATTTTGGGTTGAGAGGTATAATACTGGCTAGTTGTTGCGCACACAGTCTGCAATCAGCCGGTACATAGCACCATGGTTTCGGGAAAGGGATTCCATGTCATAAGGGGCTAGAGCTGTTGATGTGCGCCCCAGCAAAGCGTGCACCTCGGTCCTTATATGCCCTCAATACGGAGTAACAGAGATATTGTATATACTTCGTAAGGGGGCGATATGCGGGGAGAACACCTTAGCCAGTCCGGTGCTAAGTAAGTCCTGGCTCGGAAGTAAGCTATATTCATGAACAACACATATGGTCAGTAAACCATGGGGAGTCTTGGAGGCTAAACAAGGCAGACGCCGAATAAAGGGTCGGCTATGCTGCCGCGACTCTTGAGGGACCCAAGGCTAAGCTCAGCGTAAGCGGCGAACCGACGGTCTGGGTTCGTGGCACAAGGTGCGCTCAATTTTGAATGAGGATTCTTGGTTCCTGCATCTGATCAAGTTCTTAGGTAGCAATTGTGACGGTTCAAATTTGCCCAGTTGGTTCAGGGTGGTGGGAGTGAGTGCCACGTAATATGAAGATACTAGATCCTCTGTATCCCGTGCTCTGGTTCTCAAAATGAGAAGAAGAAAAAACTTGAACCTGCGAGCAAGGGGAGCCAGGGTGATGGAGATTGTTGCTTTTTGACTTGCTTGTTTTGCCATGCCAAGGAGACCCCAATGTGTGAAGTCACAAATGCAGTTTCGATGATGGTGGGGTGCAACAGAAGCAGATTGCTTTTGTTCTATCCTGACCAAAGCCAATCGATGGCAATAGGGATGTCTGGTCTCAGACCTGATAGGAATCACTGGAGTTTGTAAGGAAGATCGTTTTCATCTGAGGACAACAAAGGAAGTCACATGGCCGCTGAATGACTCAGCCGCACCTTCTTGATTGGGAAGGCAGCCGCCAAACTGGGAGCCCCGCTGGAGCTGAGCTGGATAATCTTCTTCTTCTCTCCACACAAGAAGAGGAAGAGCCTTCGTCGAGACCCCGGAGCGTTGGCGAAATGGCCAAAAAGTGTCAAAAGCTCCAACCCTCCTGCGACCCCTGCACAGCTGTCAAAGTTCGCTGTTCCAGAGACCAACCGCGATGCCGACGATGCACCCAACACAATCACCGTTACCTGCATGGGCGCTGCAGGTACACACGCAGAGGCAGGCCCGCAGCGCGAGCAACTATAGCCATGCCGTCGGCCTCACTTCAGGTTTCGACGTCCACCCCGGAACCCGGGCCTGTAACTATGCTGTCGATCCGTGGATCTGGCGATCATCGTCGCTGGCACCTGGCGGACACGTTTGCCGATACGAATTACAATATGTCTCCCGAGAAAGACGGCTGGGAGGAGATAGTCGACTCAAGTTTGAACCTGAATACCGTGGCAGAGGTTGCTCCGCTTGAGAATGAAAGCACTATCCCGCCTATAAATGACCCAGCATCAGAGCAAAACGGCTTCCTCATGGATTACCTGTCCCAATTACGGGATGCGCCGCTTCTTTCGAATGTCAATACCCCACGAGCTGTACAGCTCTCTTCTTCGTCGAGGATGAGAACATCTTTTTCGTCGTTATTAGATAATGAGGCCCCGGTGACAGCAACGACGCCTGCAGTTGACGACTCCGTCCCTGGACAAGAGTCACGGAAAGAGGAGTATACGCCTATGAGGGCCGCTGGATCTAGCATCAGGGAATAAAATGGAAGATTGCGTCCTCTACCTCCCCCGAGTTTGACACCGATATCTAGAGGAAGTCGTGAGGCTTGAAGTACGTCTTGACCGAGATGTGTTTGTCGAGTTGGGCCACTTTGCCTCCCTCGCACTTCCACCCCGAAACTACACAAGTTGCCATTTTATTCAGGCTTTCCATGGGCATCTACGCTAGCCGCCATTGTACAGCGTGGGCGTTTAGGGTTCGGGCCGGATACTAAGACAGATAACGGCAATGAGACCCACGGCACCGCGAATTTACTCCAACAATACAATGCTCATAAACTAGTTACTCCCTAGTGACTCGGCATATACACTAACAAAATAGCACAGCCGAAGATGCGTTACGCTCCACGGCCTGCCCAATGACAACATTGCAAATTCCGTTGACAGCTGGAGTGTCCACTTACCGGCGGAAATCCTGCGAGAGCTCGACCTACCAAGTCTAGCAAGACGGGGACTGGCTCGAGCTGTTTGATATGAACGGTTGCAATGCGACCCGTGCTATCCACTCTCCTGCCTTAGGGTTTACCTGTTACCAAGGTGGTATAAATTCTCGAACATCCAGCTAGAGACTAAAAACGATAAGGACGGTTTCCGCAGCTTTTTTCTTGCGCGGACAGCCACAATGCCGCCTCTCACTACACTTCTCTTTATCTTCTCCAGTCTTCTCATTGCTCGACTCCTCATTTTTCTCTCGCGGCGTCCCTCATCCCCCCTCCCACCAGGGCCAAAGCCTCTCCCATTGATCGGCAACATCCACCAACTCCCCAAGTCGCTACAATGGCTACATCTCTACCACTGGAGCAAGAAATATGGACCCATCATGCACCTCAGCATGGGCGGGAAACCACTTATCATTCTTTCGACCCATCAAGCAGCCCACGACCTCCTTAATAAGCGGAGCTCGCGTTACTCCGACCGCCCGCGCATGGTCATGGCCGGCGAACTGGTCACTAAAAATATGCACATGCTTCTCCGGCCGTATAACGAGCGGTATAGACTGCATCAGCGCATGGAGGCGCCGCTGCTTACGTTGAAGGCGGCAAGCGGGTATCGTCCATTGCAGGATATCGAGTCGCGGCAGTTACTTTTTGATGTGCTTTGGGATTGGAACGAGTTCGGTGAGAAGGGCGTGGACTTTCATCACCATCATGAGCGCGCGATGGCGAGTACAATTTATTGCCTGAATTACGGGTACAGACTGAAGACAGGGCATGAGAAGGCTCTTCTCGACGGGAAGAAAGTGCAGGCGGAGTTTGCAAGGACGGGCCAGGTCGGCGCTTATATTGTCGATTCCTTTCCATTCCTCAACTATCTTCCCAAGTTGTTGGCGCCGTGGAAGAAAGAAGGTGAGGAGCTCTACGAGCTTGAACGACAGCTGCATGTGGGAAATCTGGAGAAGGGGTTGAACGTGTCCAAGGGATGGAACTTCGCGAAGGCTATGAAAGCGTCGCCTGAGAGCAACGATATGTCCACTGAAGAGCTGGCATTTGATTTGGGCATCCTCGCAGACGCCGGACTTGATACCTCAACTGTTGCACTGGACTGGTTCATCGTTGCATGGATTACATCCGGAGTGCGCCTGGGCTGGGTCCTCAAAGCCCAAAAACTACTTGATGAAGTCGTCGGGAGAAACCGCCTCCCTACTTTCAAAGACCGCCCCAAGCTCGCATACATCGACGCAATCGCGAGCGAAACCCTCCGCTGGCGCCCCGTTGTTGTCGGCGGCGTCCCACATTTCACCAAGACCGAGGACACGTACATGGGCTACCACATCCCTGCAAACTCGATCGTTCTGGGCAACGCGTTCGCGATCACGCGCGACGAGTCCGTATTTGGTGAAGACGTCGATGACTTTATACCCGAGCGCTGGCTTGCCAATCCCACTTCACCTTCTTCCGATATAAACGGCACAATTGACGTCTGCGGGATGAACACCTCAGCGCTTAAAGACCTCCCGCAGACGGGTTTTGGTTTCGGACGCAGAGTCTGCACGGGGCGTCTCATTGCGCGGAATCAGCTGTTCATCCAGATGGCGCGGATGCTGTGGGCGTTTGAGGTCGAGGCTGGTGTTGTTGACGAGCGTTCAGGTGAAAGGCATAAGGTTGACGATATGGATTGTACGGAGGGCTTCGTTACACTTCCCAAGCCGTTTCGGGCGGCGATGAGGCCCAGAGGGGAGTGGGTGGAGGACGTCATTTTGGAGAGTGGGGATACGCATGGGGTTGATCATGGGGATATTCTTGAAATGGCGAGGATTGGTTGATGCAGCTGCACTGACATCAAAGAATACCGAGCACTATAAGCAACCCTGCTGTGCCATGTAAAAAGGAATTGTTATTTTCACGGCCCTGAAGATACCTACAAGAAATAGCCCGTACATAGTCTTCCTCGGTTTCTACATGGGCTCTCCCCATCGAAACTTCCATCACTTAGTACCGTGGACCAAGAAATACACAGTAACTAGCGGACAGGGGAAATGATCGCCAGCCTATATGTAAATATTGAACCAGGATGAAGGGTTGGGTTCTGCATTGGGAATATCGCCATGGCATCGAGTCCATCCGCGTATACCCAAGTAGGGTATGCAACAGACCGTGAATGTAATTAGAACGAAAGATCCCCAATGGCCAATCTGCTGAGTGTTAGAATTAGCTATGATTGCCTTCTGACCCATACTCCCTGATCAGCGACGCCACCATCCTCCTGATCACTATCGCCCTCGTCAACCCCAATAGCGATCCCAGCCTTTAGCGGCCCGAGATCTCGGAGCTCAATATCCCAAAACGCAAGCTTAATACTCCCATTCCCACGATCCGCCCGTCCAGAAAGAAGATCAAACGTCCAGCCATGGCGGAAGCACTTGACCCCCGCACCTGCATCCTCAATGTCGAAGACGGTGCCCTGCTTAAGTGGGAATGAGGAGTGCGGGCATCTCTGTTTGAGCATAACCCAACCTAGCTTAGCTTGGAAGTGCAGGTAGTAAAGCAAGCAGATGACGGCACTCACGTTGTCAATGGCGTGCATGGACCCCTTGTACTTGAAAACAAGCACCTGCTCGTCCAGGCTCGAACGGGACTGACTTGTTCTTGGCTTGTCCTGCTCTGGCCTGGGGATACGGAAGGTCTTGCATCCAGTCAGAACTCGGCAGGTGCCATCGTGAAGGTGGCTATGGCTAAGGTCTTGGAAGGAAGAGAGGGCGCCGACGAAGCGCCATCCTTCTTCGTCTTGTATCGCATCCATAATGCGTGAATATGTGTGTAACTAGGGTCTGAACTCTGGGTCTCAGAGGGATCGGTGCGATTGAGCATTGTCATGAGATTTAGGGTTGTGCTGGAGGTCGGCGAATGGCCTCTATACCCGTCACGTCCCAATCCGCGGAATCCATTTTCCGGAGCATCATTCATGGCAGTGGGTGATATTCCTTACTCTATCCTTCTAGAGGGAGAATAGTTGCTTTTCGTGTAATTGGCGCTTGCACGGCCGTATCCATGCTAGCATGGTCTTTAACCCTAACCCACACCGTTGATCTTGGTCTTGCTCGATGCACTGACACCAGAACCAACAACAGCAGTACAACTAGTTTGGATCGAGGGCTAAACCATCGTCAACGAGGGCAAGATGTCTTATTTACATGTAAGGAAAACAACTAGAAGATCGCCAACGCATTCGGCGGACTCCCCACACTCCCCGGGACATTGAGCGGACAACTCGTCAACAGAAACGAGTACTTCCCCTTCTCCCTACACATCGCCGACAGTGCCTCGAGATCCCACAACTCGCCAATATTCAGCCCAAACAATCCAAGGAAGTACTGATGCAGCACCAAATCCCCAATACCGCCCTCGCTCCCATCCTCCTTCGTCGGCGGCAAACACTCAAACGCAATCGCGTCCCCGGCAACCGCCGCAAAATGCTGATTCCAGAACCAGCGCGCCGTCTCTTCGTCACCAGCCACCCCAACACTCCGATGACTGCCCATGCACTCTGCCTGTTTCTCGGCCGTCTCGGCCTCCTGTAACCCCTTCGTGAAGCCAGACCGGATAATGCAGATATCGCCCTGTCGCAGCTGCACACCCTCCCACGCCGCAACGGCCTCAAGCGCCTCAACCGTAATCCTATGCGTTTCGAACGGCGAGTACTCAATCCCACGCTCATCCGCAAACGCCTTATAATCCAGCAGCACGCCCCGTCCCACCAGTCCACCACGTGTATGCCAGTGATCGAGCGTCGGCAGCTCAACATTCTTGAAAAAAGGCGTCCCCCGCTGTTCGAGAACGCTCTTATCCGGCCTCACCCCATTATAACTCAGCCCAGACGGCTGATGCGCAAAATGCACCAGGCTATCCCACTGGCTCGAGCACTGCGTGTTGAAGCTGACCTCGTCGTCGAAACCATGCAGGGCAAAGGGTGTATCTTGGAACGAGGAGACAGTGTGCTTTAGGCCTGCGCGCGCGAAGCCCGGCTTGTGGATTGCGTTGAGGGGCCAGTTGAGGCTGATGGATTGGCCGGTGGTGGCTTCGGATAGGGCGGACTGGACCACGGAGGGCGTGAGGAGGTTCAGGCAGCCTAGGTGGTCTTTCACGCCGTTTTTGTCGAAGATGCCCCAGGCGCAGCCGCGCGGCATGTTGGGGACTGGGGGGAGGGAGTCGTAGTCTGGGAGGGTGGGGTGTTCGGTTGAGGTCATTGTGGTGGTAGTTGTATGATGAGGAGTATGGTATTGCTGGGAAGAAGAAAAAGGGGTCTTGGGGCGTCTAAATACCTTTCTGTTCCCCGGCTTAACCCCTAACCCCTCATCATCCCATCCGACCGAGGAAGCCACGTACAATGGGTGGGCACTATTGCCTGGGCGTGAATAGCGGAAAGTGCGGAAGAGCCTGTATGGGCCTTGATCAGGGTCCACAGCACAAGAAGGTAACTCTTGGTTGATCGCCCCGCAATCTGGCCAGGCTATTGGTTGCGGACAAAGCCAATACCAAGAAGATAGAGGCATAAACTGATAGGCGACTGTAGATGCATGGCTTAATCGAGGCTAAGCAAACCTATACCTCTTAGCTCGTTCGGAAATGCCCGATCATGCAATGCTATTGATCCTGCACGATCCTAGACTCTATCAATAGCCTATGGCTAGCCCCTGTAGTATCTCCTTGGCAGAGTTGATCAATTATAGAAGTGAGGCTGGGACTCGGGCTACCTACTTTGTTCCATCAGTGCTGAATGGTAAGAGGATCGGCGCGGGGTAAAACTGGGGAATAGGGCTACCCCGCATTTTGCCATGCCCAAAGGCCCCAAGCCATGATTCCCTCGGCCCGGTTCCATCTAAAAGTTGGCTCTCGACCCCTGATGCAGATACCAGACCAGCTCATCTGTCGTAACCAATTGATTGTTACCCATCTCTTTCTCTGGTCGCCTCCGGCTTGGCTGATGGTATCTTGAATAGTAAATTGAACAAATCTCCAGCAGGTGATCTGTTAAGTCCAGGGGAGACATAGATAGTGGAGACTCTATAATAGGTAAAGCGGGCTCTCTGGGCCAGATAGCAATCTGCGCATCGGGCATCGTACAACGCAAAGACCGCATCTTATTTGTTCAGCATCACAGTTGCACGCGAACCTGGAAGAACCTGCAGCTTCAAGCTGTTGGCTTCATTTTCGTGCGACATAGACATTGGTCCAGGAGTACTTTTGTCATACAATATATATTAGCAGCTATAGACAAGTGTTATACATTACTCAGCTCCGAAAGTCTAGCTTCAGTGGCCCGGCCCCATGGAATCGGACTCGGCGAGCCAACCTCCAGGGTAAGCTGAGGCGTCCGCCGTCCTTGTGTCTCTTCGAGTTGCGGCGGCGCTGATGAGATAGAACTAGTAGATGGATATCCAAGCGTAAGCTGGGGTGGCTCTTCGGGAATATGGGGCAAGGTGGACGATATTGAGGTAGTTGAACCATGCTCTGGCGTAAGTGCCGGAGTCTGCTGCCCCACCGACTCTTCTGGAATCTGTGGTAAAGCTGTGATCGACTCGGTGAATCCGCTGTGCGAGGTCAAGGACTTTGTCAGTTTATGTGTATAGATCGGTCGGGCGGTCATAAGCTGTATTGAACTTCCTGATCCGGATGGCCGCAGATCGGCGCGTTCGAGTTGGCTGTCATTCACCCGCGCCGAAGAAGGGAAATGCTTGACAGTAAATACCGACGGTACTCCGTGGGCGAATGCTCGACGGACTAGGAGGAATATGCTGGGAAGGCTGACGTTGATGACGGCGATCGGGATCTCGGAGCCATGCCAGAAGATCGGTGTGACGGATTTGTCTGGCAGAGGTTAACATTGAGACAAAGAAAAGCAGTGTCGACATACAGGTAGGGTCCAATGCGAGGTTCTCCGCCGTTTCGGCAACTGACGCCAAACGACCGATTGAAACAACCACCACCCTGAAGACGTCAGCTCTATCACTCGAAACTGAAGATAACCCACAGATGCCCAAGAATGATGACTAGCACAGCAAGAAACTTGCGACAAGGCTTCATCTGCAGTCCCCAGACAATGGGTATGGGCAGCACCAGGATAAGCACATCGATAAACACGCCGGATATTCCGCTACCCAGCCAGATGGCGCTCGGACTTCGACAATGACCTGGTATATCGCGATGCCACACTTTAGAAACCGGGAGGCACATAAATACCACCGCGAAGAGGGTGCCCAAGAGCCAAGCCACGTTGAGTGCGTGGAGTGTCCAGAGGCAATAGCGGAGGCGCGAGTGTGTCTGGGTGAATACCCTGGCGTAGAATAGCAAGGCTGAAGCCTTCGCTATTGTTGCACCTATTATGAAAACGATATAGGCGGCCCAAAGAAATATGTGGAATAACGCGAGATTTTCTTGCGGCAACAAAACAGCGTGACGGCCTAGTCCGACACCAACCATCTGGATGGCGAGGGTGCAGACAGCGATGTTGAAGAGCTGTAATGGTTAAACCAGCCACGGCGAGAACAAGAAGGGAAGCTGACTGTAGCCAGGAGCACTGTCCAGTCGTCCCACCAGAATCGTCCGATCTTTCTTCTCCCCGGTCCGGCATCAGGCATGAGAGCGCGCGACCAGAATCGCAAGGCCGTGGCCACTACCGGAGCAGCCATCATCAGGATAAAGTGGATGCGAACTAGCGGACCGCGGTCTTCGTACAGATTTGACACAAGCGTCGCTTGAGCAGGAGTTGGCATGGTGGCAGCATCGAGATAGTGAGGGATTTGGTATCGGACAGTCCGAAGAGAAGAAGGGAGAAGGAATCCAGTCGAGAGTCAATGCGAGGAAATTACCACGCCATGGCTGTCCAACTCCTGAGTCTCGGGGATCACGTCAACCCTGGGAGCACAACAGATGCGACTGGCACAATCTCACAATTGCTTGGTTGGGACTTTCGGCGGTGGATCGTTACGATTTGTTTGCATCGGACAGCATAGTCTGCACGACACCAGCACGACACCAGCGCAGAGGGCTTGGCAAGTAAATTCAGCCATGCTGGCAACTGCGAAGATTTCTCGAGCGATCGAGCATCCGGAACCTAGAAGAAGAACCTTGGAAAGACCGATGCTGAAACACCTTCTGCCCGTGAACATCTCTCCTTCAAGTTAGGAAAGTGCCAGTCATGGAGGCATCGGGGTGCTAGGCTGAACGCTAGACCCTTGACTGCTACATATTCTCCGAGACGCTCCTCAGTCGACGTCCCTCGAACTGGTCTGTCCGACCATTTTGCGGCCAAGAATTGGCAGTCAGACTTTAGACCCCTCGCGGCTTCGCCGCAAACGCTCGAGATCTGAAATTGCAATCCGCCGCTGAAGAGGCTCTCGTTTACAAAGCTTAGGGGTATGCAGTTGGAGGGCCACAGAGGCTGAATCAGGATGCGTCATACAACCCGCCTCATTGTTTCTCCTTAAAATATGGAGGAGTGACCCCGAATCGTTGGGGATGGGAAATATAAGGGGCAATTTGAGATGTGTCACGACTCGGTCACTTGTCGCACAGATTGAGGCCCAAGCTTGGTCAACGAGCTTCTATTGAGGACGACGAGCAGGTCGCCTCAGAGTACTGGATATCCCATTAATAGACTAATCGGTGCATGGGCATGAGAGTAGGAAATGCAAGAAACGGGAGGTCATCGAAGCCTTCAACGCTTCAGAATTGAACTCGGGCGGGAGATACAGATCCATCCGAAGTGCACCTTATTGCTGCTGGAATACCTAAGGGGACGTGGTGCGGGGGATATTGCGGGGGCAGCACTGTCCCTTGCCTTGATCGAGTCGCGCTTGGTAGCCCGACTTCCGGTCCACTAGAGGCTCCCCGCCCAAATTGAACAAGAAGCGACGTACGAATTACCAGGAACATCATCGCGGCTATCGCACCTTGTCAAGTCCAAGAACATTTGCGGCGGGCTCGAAATCATAATCGGCCATTATGCGGTGTAATCCCCATGTCCGGCGCAACAATGTGAACTGGGGTTTCGTTTTTGACTGTCCGATGCAGGTGGGCATCTCAGCGCTCGCAGCGTCCTAGCTTAAGTACTCTCACGGCCAAGCCAATTTCGGACTGCAGATATAGCAGAAACTGCGTATTGTTTTGTCCATTGTTAGGCAGATAGTGTGCTATCATCGCAAAGTTGGAATGCTAGTCAAACGCCTACAAGACGAGACCAGTGGGTGGCCATGCCACGGCCATGCTTGATAAGATTAATCGTTAGTCCACCGCCAATAGAGACGCCAGAGTGCAAAGAGATAATTCGGAAAGCGTACCTCGGAAAGCTTATCACGGGAGCAACGGAAAAGGGTGTCGATGTCCCAGCGGGAGGGCACTTAGCTTGCATCGTGCGCGAATGAGCGGCAAACAAGCCGACGTACTCCGGTCTTAAACTGTTGCTGTTCGATAGTCTCTTGCTCATTTTGGACGACGAGGATAAGGCATGCCGGTGGAGCTCGAGCCGACACTCGATAGTTCTCAATGACATAGGGCAAGGAGGCTTGGGTGGGCGGAGGTGAGACGCCCCGTTATTGATGTGCTGACTGAGAGTATGAGACTTCTTTTGCACTTGAAAGTCAGATTCTGATGGCTTCAGCAAGATGTAAATCGCTTGTCGGTCCTCTTGATACTTCCCCTCTGCTTATACGTACTCGATGTCATGGTTGCGAGCAAGGTCCTCGCCTACTGTTTACTCTAGAACCCAGTGAGTCCTCTTCATGTAGCCGTGCGACAAAAGAAACGTGGTTGATTATCACTAATCCTAGGGCGTTAGTGGATCTGGGTCCTGACATCGGATAATGCCGCTAGGTATCGGTCTTCCAAGAACCGGAATAAGCAAGCATCGTGATCTCACTCATATAATCCGCCGATATGAGATGGACCAACGTGATGATGTGACGACATCCCCAGCCGAGTAGTAGCACGTCCGATATCTTACACTATCGACCTGTCAGCGGTATTCTTTTGCTTGTTCTCAGCATCACTTCCCCGCACCATAATGCAGGAAAGACCTCGACAGCGGACAATCCGGAGTTTCCCGCCTACATCAAACGAACGTTGTTTTTGTCATGGAACAGCATACTCACCGAGGAAGAGATATTTACTCCGTGCTCCGTGAGTAGTGTGTGAGGCCGAACAGCTCCCAGACCATGATGTCAGATAGCAAGTTTAACGGTGGCATAAATACTCGCTGCGAGATTGCCCCATGCTGTACGAGAAGAAATCTCATACGTTTGTCCAACCACCGAGACTGCAGTGCAGCACAATGGCTCTCAGATTACTTCAGCTCTCAGCAATGGCGCTTCTCGCCAGCCGTGCCGTTTCTCGGTCTCAACCCCATATCCAACAGATCGTGATCCCCGCTCACCGTAACGAAAATGCCACTTCAGTTGTCCAGTATACTTCTGGCCGCGAAGGCTTCGACGCACCCAAGGTTCACCCCGTGAACGCGACCACATATGACTGGTGGTATTTTGACGCTGTCCAACAGCCGGTTCAGGGAGACGACGGCTCGCAGGCTCAGGCGCATGTCGCTTTCACCTTTTATACTCTCGGCTCGGATTCATTTGAAGTTTTGACCGGACAGTTTCCCAATGGTCTTCCGAGCGGCAATATGGTCCAGATAACCCTCGCTTGGCCGAACGGCACCATTGACCTTCCAATCGACCTGCCGGCTGGAGACGCGATCATCTTTGTCGAGGGAGATGGATCCAGCGGTAATTTTACCGGGACTGGGTGCTCCTGGAAGGGCACTCAGGATTTGTCGGCTTATGTGGTGCACATCAATGTGCCGGAGCATGAGATTAATGGTACCTTGTACATAAGATCAGTAAGTATCGCCATAGTACTCCATCCATACCTATTATACGGCCCTGCTTACGCAAGAGATCAGGACGCACCGCCGCACTATGCTTGCGGTCCAGCTGAGGAGGGTCAAAACCTGCACTTGGCCCCTGGCGCAGGCTGGGCAAACGCGATTCCAGGTGGACCTGCTTTTGCCGATTTCACGATCCGGGGCGAAAAGCTCAGGTTCAATGGTCGAGGCTACCACGACAAGGCAAGTGTTCATCACCTGTTTGTTTCTTGCATTTACTAACTGCCCGGTCTGTGTAGAACTTCGGCAGCGAACCGTTTCAAAACGCCCTCGCCGTGTCCCACTGGGGTCATGGCACACTGGGAGAATACAACATCGTCTGGTATGACTCGTTGACTCCGAACGGCGATGAGGTGGTTTCGGCGTACGTCTCCAAGAATGGCGACATCTTGACAACAAGCTGCGAGCCTGGTGCTATTGAAGTGAGACCATACGGAGATAACTCAACATATCCGCCGACTTCGTCACTCGAGCCAGCGACAGGTTTTAGGATCAATGCCACACTTCCCGAAGGACAACTGGAGTTGGAGGCACAATATATATATATTGTCTTGATGGACGGTCGGTACTACCAACGATTCACCGGGAACATCACCGGGACGCTGAATGGAAATGACCTTCCTGACGGAACGGGGCTCTGGGAGCAGTTCTTCTTCAACAACATCGAGTAATGGTATTCGATCGTTGAGGATCGACTCGGTTCCGTCGGGGTTGAGATGGCCATCGCTCAAGGGTCACGCGGGGCAGCGCAGGGTTCCATGTAGGTCTACTCGTAGCCTCAGAAGCTTTGTGCCTGACCAACAGGGCTGGCATGTTAGATATTTAATGAAGCTTACGCAATGATGGAGTTTCATATATGATCAAAACAAATAAACGGCCAAGGCGTAAGACACGGGAGAATGATGAGGGGGCGTTTGTTGTTGTGGAGGAGACCGCTTACATAATTGTTATGATGGTCGCACAAGCCTCAGGCACATTCAGGCACCACCCCAAATGTTGTCCTGTCAACCGCCGGCGCTAAACTGCTTCTGGCCCACCATAACATAACATAGTGGCTTCCAAGCGTGCTCGGCCTGTCGTCGGCCTCGAGATCGTCTCGTGCGGCCATCTTTTTCTGCTTCATTTCTACCCCGACCTCTCCCCTCCTCAACCTTCTACGATCTCTCCATATCCCACTTATTTCATATCCGCCTCTCTCTGGAACATCGCAGTTCCTATCTTTACCTCACCCACTCGACCGCGTCCTCTATTATACGCCATCTCTGTTTTGGTATCGACAGGCCATGAATGTTTAGGTCACTGTTTTGAAACAATCTCAGTCGACCAGGAGTTCTTCATTGCTCCAAACAAGAAGACATTGTTTCTACGACGGTCCTCTCTTCTTCTATCCTCTCACATTCAACTCTTCCGCTGTTATTGTTTGGCAGTATCACTTAGTGGCCATCACCTCACTTTACGATGACTGTATCAACTGCTGGCTCCGGCCAGGTCATTGAGTACATTCAGGGTTCGTGCTAACTCTGCCGCAAACGTCTGTTGGCACTTCTAACCCGGTACTTCAGACAAGCTATACCTCGCCTCCTACGATCATGCCCCCGATGCGAAAAGTGCCTTTCCCTACCCTACCGAAGCGCCGAAGTCTCCCAGCAAGCGACGAGCACAGGCAGCTACACAGAGCAAGAAGCGCAGCCCTGTCTACTTCACGGTCGATGATACCCTCCTGTACAACTCGTTCCATGCGGACTTCGGCCCGCTCCACATCGGTCATCTCTACCGCTTCGCCGTTCATTTCCATGACCTCCTCGCTGCGAACAATGATCGCGCCATTGTTTTCTACTCCCGAACGGATGCTCGAAGCCGCGCGAACGCTGCCTGTCTGGTTGCTTGCTACATGGTCCTGATCCAGTCATGGCCGCCGCATCTGGCGCTCGCTCCGATTGCGCAGGCAGACCCTCCATACATGCCGTTCCGCGACGCTGGATACAGCCAGGCGGACTTTATTCTCAACATCCAGGATGTGGTGTACGGCGTCTGGAAAGCCAAGGAGCAGGGAGTGTGCGGATTGAGAGATTTCAGTCTCGAAGAGTATGTTGCGGATCTATACCCCTGAACTTACATGGCGGGGTGCTGATAAACGTTTAGGTATGAGAAGTTCGAAAGGGTTGATATGGGAGACTTCAACTGGATCAGCCCTGACTTCCTCGCTTTCGCTTCGCCACAGCACCAACCGGTTGCTCCCGTCCCCCGCGATACCCCAGAATACGCCGCCCTACCTTCGACCGTCTCAGAAGTCCGATCATCCAAGCTTCCTCTTCCTTTCAAAAACGTTCTGGAACATTTCTCAACTCGTGGTGTCGGACTCGTTGTGCGACTGAACTCCGAGCTGTACTCACCGTCATACTTCACTGCGCTCGGTATTTCACACATCGACATGATCTTCGAGGATGGTACCTGCCCTCCGCTCCCGCTGGTCAAGAAATTCATCAAGATGGCCCATGATATGATCAACGTCCGACACAAAGCCATCGCTGTCCACTGCAAGGCTGGTCTCGGACGTACAGGCTGCTTAATCGGTGCTTACCTGATCTACCGATATGGGTTTACAGCGAACGAGGTTATTGCTTTCATGCGATTTATGCGTCCTGGAATGGTTGTTGGCCCACAACAGCACTGGCTCCACCTCAACCAGGGATCTTTCCGGGAGTGGTGGTTTGAGGACTGCATGAAGGAGAAGCTCGCTCAGATGCAGCCGAACCCGGTTACCCCTGGCCGGTCACCCGCGAAGCAACGGTCCGCCCCGGTCGCCACGCCACCAAACAACGGCCAATCGAAACGATCTGCGCTGGGTGAGATTGACAACAACGAAGCCACCCCTGTTTACGATGACAACCTACCGGCGCCTACACCAGGACAGCCCCGCAAGTCGCACAGGAAAGACTCACGGCATCATCCTTACTCTCGCACAGTATCAGGCAGCCTCGTTGTGGATAAAGAAGCGAGAAAGGCCAGACGCAGCACGGACAGCAGTGAGAGTGAAGAAGAGGCACAACTGCGGATGCTCGCAAAGCAGCGTTCATCAAAGTCACCGGTGGCATCGTCCGGCCAGCGCTCTATTAGCTACTCCGGAACAGTGACTGCGAGCTATACCCTGAACGAAGATATCCATGAAGACAGGGAGAACTGGGAAGCTGGCGCACAAGTACCCAAGACGCCGGTCACGAGCAAGACTTCGGGCTCTGTTTCCGTGAGCAGGGTCCGGTCCAGCTCCCGCCGAACCACCGGGGAGTCCAAATCCATCCGGAAACCCAGTGGACGGATTGGAAGTTCCGGCAGCCCTGTGCGAGTCAAGGCTCAGGCATGATCTGGCACATACATCCTCCTTTCGTCCGTTATCCACCTTCAACTGTTCCATATCCTTTCTTGCCTTGCTCATCTCGCCGCGCTATTGTCCGCGGGTGGTGATTAATCTTGCTTTGCATTGTTTGCTTCGTTAACCGTTGCCTCTATATAACCTATCTTCTCGTTTCTGGTTACTGGTTTTGCCTTTTGACTATCTCCTTTGATTAGTTTGGGCGTTCTTGCTGTTTTCGTCGTTTTCGGAGTATTGGGCTGGCTGCTTGGACACCGGCGTTTGGTTCTTGAACCTGTTGTACTTATGTTTTGTCTTTCAACATTGATGCCCTTTCTTCAAGCATCCTATTCCAGGCATAGGTAGCATAGACACGAGGTCATGATATCCGTCTTTCTACTTTACTGATCTTTTAAGGGGTAGTTTGATTTCGTAAGTGCACTCTTTTAGAGGCTGATTGATTTCACTGCCGCTGAAAGGTTCTGAATGTTTTTTTAAATTCTGATTTATAGTCAGGCCAATCTCGGATCCTGAAGTGCCTGTCCAATGTATCCGCCCGGGCTTTCGCGAGATGATCGAGGCCATCACGATCACGGGAACAGAGTCAACTTTGACCGATTGGGTTAGACTCGGGCCCTTTGCCGAGATTGGCATCTCCAAGTCCTCAGCTTCCCAGGACCACTCTCACCGTTCCCTTACTGGCATATTATATTTGAAGACAAGATGTCCCTCTTTGTTACTGGCGTCAGTTCATAGCGCAGCGACGTGACAACCGTGGATGTAAGAGAATGACGGACCCAGCACCGGCAATGCGCCGAAATGGCCTGCTCCAGTCCTGTGAGCCATGCCGCAAGTCGAAACTCAAATGTGACCACGGACGGCCTGTATGTGGGAGATGCATCGCCAAGAGTATTACGCAGAGATGCTTCTATCATCCTGCGCCCATGACCAAGGATGCCTCGCAGGCTCAGGCTCAGGCCCAGTCTCGTCCAGCTAAGAGGGCGAGGACGGAGTCTTCGCAGTATGTCCGGCGCCTTTCTGTACAAGATAATATGCTTACTGGCCTTTTAGCACGCCCAGCCCTGCGTCAACTGCTGCGCCGCCATCTGCGTCTGCATCTACACCCACGGTGCAGTATGGCCTCCGTCAACCAGAACAACAACGACCCTCCACAACACCAGGGTATCTCGGCTCAACAAGCTTCTCAGCCGTCTTCAGCGAGCACCGCACAGATATCTCCTTCGAAGAAGGCACCTGCGCACCCGACGGGGTATTCTCGAAATCAACGGACCATTACCGGTTGGAATCCGGCCTGGAAGTGATCCGGTTCCTCTACCGCCACCCAGTCTGCGAAACCCTGATCCGGAAGTTCTACGCTGGCCACCTGATGGCTGCTGTCTCGGTTCTCATCATCGAAGCAATCCTCCAGTCTATACGGCGGATCTTTGACGAACTCGACCGCGCGAAAGATACAGAGAAGCACCTCCGCGATCTCGTCCAGCGGATCTTCCAGGCATCGGCGCATCCGCTGACATCTCATGCATCCATGACCGTCGACGAGTACTTTGCGTCGTTCACGGATGCGAATCTTCGCTGGGAGGTCGTGGGCCTTGTCTTGGCCACCGCAGGGATCGCCATGATGTCGACTGCCGACAGCGACCCCGATGTTCAAAAAGCCGCGCCCGAACCCCAGGGCGCGGAGATGCTGCGCACGCAGCTCGTCGAAGCGAGCAGGACCTGTCTTTTGTTCTGCGCGACTGCGGCATCGGTGAACGAACTGCTGGGGTTCTACCAGTATAACGACATGCTGCTGAGGACGCAGTACTACGGGGACACAAGTACGTCGTCACCCATTTCCTAACCATCTCAACTAACGACAGGAAACGTTCAGGCTACGCCGCCTGGCGCAAACTCGGCAACCTCACAGCAACAATCTACGCCGCAGGTCTGCACCAAGAAAACACACGCGGCGCAAACTGCCCGCCCTTCCTGCACCAATGGCGCAAGATAAGTTTTGCGGCTGCCTTCTACGCCGATAAATCGCTGTCCACGTTCGTCGGGAGACCGCCCTTCATCAACTACCGCTACTGCTCGATTTCCGCGCCGCTGGATATCAGGGATGAAGACCTGATTGCGGGCGGCGAGCAGCTGAGTCAGGCGATGGCGAATATTAATGGGGACGGGTGGAATATGAAGGGGAATACGCTGCGGGGAAGTATGTTGCGGCTGAGGTTTCATGTTGCGGTGCTCAGGGAGCAGGCGCTTGAGATAGCGTTGGGGACGTTTGACGATGAGGCGATCTTGAGGAAGTATAAGTGTGTCTCACTTGTTATTTGCGTCAGTAGAAGTTGCTAATTCTCCGCAGTGAGTTGATCCAAGCAGCGCAGAATCTATGGCAATCTTGTCCCGTATATCTACGACACGATCAATACGTCCATAATGAAGGGAATCCCGAGCCACCGAATATCACGTTCGCGCGCCGCCATATATACCTCGACTACCTCTATACCGTCTTCCTGGTCCAGCGGATGGTCGCCAAGCGTACGAATACAGGCCACGAAGCCCTCTTCAACACCTCCCGAGAAGTCCTCGCCATAATCCTTGAAGTCACGGGCGAACGACATCCGGGGGTTGATGTAAGTAGACATCATTCGTGGATTGTATGTTCCGAACCATCCCGAGCCTAGACAAAGCACTGACAGCAACAGGTCCTCTACTACGGCCTCCCCAGCGCCAGCACGCTCGCCTTCGAACTCCTCCGGCAAACGCAAGAACCGGGTCCCCATCCCGTAATGCCGCCCCGACCCGAAACAATCCGCAACCTGAGCGTGTTCGTTTCGTGCCTTTCTTGGGTCGCGACGCCGGGTCAAGGCAATTATCGCACGTGCAAGGCAGTTGAGAAGAAGCTGTCCGATATCCTCGACCAGATACTGGACCCCAAGCCGGACCCGCAGCCTGTACAGGGCTTTCTGGATGGCAATGCTGGCGGCGGCTATCCGGATCATGATGCGGCGGGGCTGTACAGTCTGCTGAATTGGTATAACCCGGATAGCATCGAGTTCGATCCATTCGAGTTCCCGGTGAAGGATGGATTCTTGCTTTAGGTACGTTCGCGCGCGCGAGCTGAGCTTTCGATCTTAGCAGACGCGACTCGGCCTCGCGATTCAATACGCGATTGTCCACCTTCGAGCGAACATGCGTTCGACACAACGAGCTGAAAAGAGAGAAGACATTTGTTCACGAAGCGAAACCTGCAAAGATGGCGCGTTGATTTGAATGTATAAACGAAAGAGGGATATCACAGCAGATAAATCATCATCACATCTATGGGTCATTCCATCGTCATCATCATCGCAATCATACCATCCACACGAAATCGTTCGTCGGGCGGGACTCCTGGTAAAAGTACGCCCTATGACAGAGCGGGCAGTTGTAATGGTCCTGGAGATACCATTTATCCAGACATTCCCGGTGGAAGACGTGCAGGCATTTCAGTTCGCGGATCTCCTGTGAGCGGAGGACGGGCTCGAGGCATACGACGCTGCGATTGCGAAACAAGTTAACGAGATTACGGCGAGGTGAAACTGCCCTGGCAGTTTGGTCTGGCTAAGCATACCATATAAACTGGTTATCCGGACAATCAGACGGAAGAGGAGGCCCGTGGGCTTTGGACCACCACTCCTCGAGCGTCCTGGTCGGCGAAACGGCGTCGAGCTTGCGCAGTTTATCGGACGAGTCCTTCTTGCGGGATTTCTTGCTCTCCGGCCGGCGCTCGCGGCGGTTGAAGTAGACGGTGAATCTGGCACTGCTTATTAGCACGCGTGTAGACTGCGCCGAGGCGTAGGCCTGGGTAGATGTAGATGAGTTGGGGCGGGGAGGATAGAACGTACATCAAACACATGACGACCAAACCAACGAGTCCTAGCCCAATACCTAGCGCAATGCTCATATGAACCTTGTTCAGTTTGAAGTTCCCTTCGTTCTCGCGCGGCTGGTGGTGGTGGTGATCCCCCATGCCTTGCCTTGTCTAAGTAGATTGTCGTTGAGGGGCTGGGTTGCGTTGCGGTGCGGTGCGGGGGTCACAGCAACGGTCGCTTTCTCAATGTTTTGGTTCTTGCTGCAGTGGTGCTTTCGTCGCAGTATTCTCGGGCGGGTCTGATCACTTATTTATTCACGGTGAGAGAACCGCGACCGGGTCGCAATGTCGGTTTTCGTCGCCAGCTCGGTCAGGCCATATCCAGCGGACGCTGCAGAAGTATGGATCAGATGCTCAGCCTGAGCCAGTGCCGACCCTCTTACTCTCAGTCCCGACGGGAAGCGTCGGTCTCCAGGTGGGCAGCGGTACGGTACCGGTAAGTCCCGTCTAGACCGGTGGTGACGTAGACGTAGCGCTAGGGACCTAGTATTCACAACGTGACAAAGGGCCTGGGTCAAGGGAGGTGAAAGGAGAGGAGAGATGAGATGGATGTAAGAGAGGAAGACGGTGTAGGTAAGGTCAGAAGAAACGAAATGAAAGGCAGGTGGCTCGTGCGGACCTTGTCAAAGGAAGGTTGTCTGTGTTACCCTCTGTAACGGGCTGAGCTGAGCTGCTAGCTCAACCTTGTCTGAACTCTGGTTACTGGTAGTGGTAAGGTAGCCAGTGGTACCTTTGGTGAAAGTGAAAGAGGGGCAGGGCAAGCTAGCTTCGCGTATGTATGTAGCTGGACAGATTGGAAGATCAGACGGTCGTGAACTGCCAACACCATGCCATGCCATGCCTACGGTAAGGGAGTGAAAAGTGGACACACGATGCGATTTGACAGGAGTTCCCCGCGTTGGACGATCATTGGAATCGGGACGGGACTGGTCTGCACGGGATCATGTGAATGCCATCCCATTCTCGGCCGTGGCTCGGTGTTGCGGCTTTCGTCTTGCGAAAGTGTTTGCTAAAGAGTCGATGCACTCTCTGCTATTTATGAGGACTTCTACCTAGATTCTAGCTGTCTATACCTTGTTGTTCTTGATGGTAATAGAATCGATGATCCAACGGCAACCCCACCTTGTGCCAGCCCCACACGAGCTTAATGGATGGATGGCAGCTCCGTGTGGCTATGGCTCCAGATGCTTGGGCGCTGGCACTTACATGGAAATTTGTCTTCACTCCATTGAAGTTACAGACGCTGAGTATCCCTTGACAGACAGAATGGATAGCTATAGCTCAGGTGGATTTGGTGGAATGCAATGAATGAGATGGGAGATCCGCCACTCTGCTGACTCTGAATTGGGTGCCAAGACATGGCATAGCCACAGCCACCATGCAACCGACCAGTGCTGCACATGCACAGCTGATCATCAGCACCTAATGCCTGCATGGATTTGGTTATATCACGGGACTGTACATAGTACATTGTATCTACTACCACCTGGGACAAGTGTGCAAGTAAACTCCCAGAGTAGAACGTGATGTTCATTGTATCCGTAGCCGGCTGGATATACCATATCCCCTCGCTATTCAGCTTAAACCTCCCTCTTATCCTGATGCTCCGTAGTAACAACGACCTCGTTGTCCTTGTTGGTGATATCCTCAGGCAAAGTTCCGAGCGCGCGGCCTCCGAACAGGATATCGATTTCCTCGAGGGACTTTTGCTTCGTCTCAATGAAGAACAGGTATACGACTGGCATGGTGACGCATATATCTGTTTCATGCAGTTAGCAAATAGCCCAGAATTTGTTGACGGGATGATTTGGGGCACGCACTCCACGAAGCAAATATAAAATAAAACTTCCATCCGATCTTGCCCAGCGCAATCGGAGACACCTGCGACCATAGCGTACTGACGGTCCAATTGCCAATGCCGGTTGCGAAAGCGTTTCCGCGGCCTCGGATTTGCATGGGCATGACTTCGGCCATGTACACCCTGTTCTTGTTAGTCATGCGGATCAAATTGTGGAATGGAACGGCATACCAACTACACGGTCCAAAAGACCAGGAGAAGATGATGGTGACGCAAAAGATGAAGAAGACACCGCCAATACTGTAGCCCTTTCGATGACCGTCCTCGTTCTGAGAGTTCAACGCGGCTTCGCAGAACAGCGCGATCGTGATACCGATAGCACCAAAAAGCATCGGTCTGCGGCGTCCGACTTTGTCGAGGACGAAGAGAATGAAGAGGAGGTTCGCAATGGGACCGAGGCAGTTGTAGATACCGGTGACGAGGATGTTGGTGCTGCCGGTAATTCCGAGGTTCTCGTACATGATCGTTTGGTAGTAGTTAATAACGTTGATGCCCGTCATCTGCGTAAAGACTTGAACAAGGATACCGTGCCTGCATTCGTTAGCGATGGCCTGTACTGATAAGTTGTGGAGACTTACAGGAGTCGAGTCCTGTACTGAGGAACCTTGAACATAACGAGCCAACCAGGCTCGGTAACGGCTCGCTCCGCGTCGATGGTCGACTTGATCTCGGCGTACTCCCGTTGGATCCAGTCATCGTTCGAGCCATCGTAATGAAGCTTCCTCAGAATCTTCATTCCCTCCTCGTACTTTTCTTTTCCAATCAAGTAACGTGGGGATTCTGGCAAGAAAAACAGTCCAATGAGTAGGATCAGTGCAGGAACGACCTGGAACGCCAAAGGAAACCGCCATTGGAATTCACTAGAGTCGGGGGCATGTAACGAGCCGAAGCCAATCCATCTACTCCAGTCAGACTGATCATGAAGATAGGAATGAGTGCCTTACGTGCTGACAATGAAACCAACTCCAATCATCTGCTGGGCAAGACCAATGATCAAACCACGGTTCCGGGGGTGCGCGCATTCGGACTGATACACAGGAACAGACATGGACATCAGACCGACAGCCCACCCCGCGAGGATACGACCAACGAGGATCATGGCCAGGTTGGTCGCCGCGGCCTGTAGGATAGCCCCAACCAAACAGATGGCCGCGCCCATCTGGATTGTGAATTTACGGCCGAAACGGTCCATCGTCAGACCTCCTTGGAGAGCACCAATAGCGGCTGCAATAGTCAGTTTTGCAGTATTAAAAAGGAAAAAAAAAAAAAAAAAATTGACGTACCACCCCCTGAGAACGTGCTGTTGATTGCCCCAATAATCGATGAAGTATTGGTGGTGTTGAAGTAGCGCAGGAAGTTCTTAGAAGCAATGACATCGGTCATCACACCGCTGTCATAACCAAACAGGAACGACCCTGTCGCCGCGAACAGCGCGAGGTTGAATGTGTACAGTCGACCCATCGTGAAGTGTGGGTATCGCCAAAGGGTCCCTCGCCGGCGGATCAACGGGTAACGCGATGGTGGGGGTCGAAGAGACAAAAGAACACAAGGAGGGGCCGAAACTTGGAGGACCGCATGGTCTATATACAAGGTCGGCAGGGTTTGCCTTGGCCTCCAAGGTCTGTTCTCTTTCAGAGCCCATGAGACGCCGTTGTCGCTGGCTGGGCCCTGGCCTGACTCCTGACCGGTAGGCGAAGGGGAAAGCGGGGCGGACGAAATCCGGGGTGGCCCAGTGAGTCCGCACTCCGCACCTTAAGCGATCCTTTGCCATCGCGTGCGATACTCGGACACGGTCCCTGGTTGGTGCAAATACGCAGTGAAATTGAAGCTAAAATAGGCCGCTGTCAGCTCGGAGTGTGATTGACCACGATCCAGACCTGACCGGGTGTATTGGCGCATTTAGGCTCAATGTACCGCGATCTTGCCACCAACGAGGAATTTCTCCGTCACCCAGTCTACACCACATCCCGAGTATAACGATTGATGACCTGACAGATGACAGGCCAATGCCGGTGTGCTTTCTATGGCCCCGAACGGAATCGGCGGTAGAAGGTAGTGGCAAGCTTTGGAGTATGTAGAAAAAGGGCTCTTGTCAAATGTCGACTCCAGGTGCGAAGGTCCATAATGCGGGCCTTGCAGAGTAACCGCATGTATGCCGTACGCGGTGACACCCCGGCGGGGGTTCTCAGGCAAAAGCGCACTATCCCCAATGAGACACGGCTTCGTCTTCCATAATTCCCAGGAATCTCGTTTCGGAAATCAATGGCCAATGAATATGGTCAGCTAAGGAATCAGGATTCCCAAGAACTGTTCGAATTTAGGCGAGACAGCTGGATTGAAGCTTTCGGCTCGCGACCCGATCAACATGGGCCTTCGAGATTCACGGCCCATTGGCAAGGGTCATGCCGATGGGAAGCTCTCACGGGACATTAACTCGGTTCTCTCTGCCCGCTGCGGCCAAGACTCCCAGCATAACAGCTGACATTGACAGGAACAATGGGGTGATGTTCCGATAGAGGAGGAGACGAACACATGGCAACCGAAACGGCATGTGACGCGGGGCTAACCGCATCTGGCCTGCCGTCAATCGGCCTCCGCTCCGATCCTCCAGGTCCAACTGTCCAAATATTGGGCACGCCAGTAGTGGTGACGCCACTAGTCATCGCGGAACTGCCATCGCCAGATCGTGGCATTGCCTGATTCAGTTTAAGATGGCGTCTTTTGGCCGCAGGACGAGGCCCCAGTTCTCTGTCCCCTCCTCACCATCAGACGCCGAGTCGCCCATTCGGCCTAGAAGACCGAGTCTCGAACCCCAGGGCGACATCCTCTCCACCCGCGGTCAATACCTTTCCTCATTGATACGACGACGATCGTTCTCGAGCAGCCAGAGCCTTTACAGATCGGAGTATCTTGATACCGAACGGGATGACGCTGTTTCTTTCCGAGACCGACTTGAACGGCCAGCGTCGGTCCGGGCGAGGGAACTGATCGGAGAGGACAGGCCTTCATACAATTGGTGCGCGCTGGGAGTAAATACGCTTGGATATAATGATGGCATGCTGATTATTCTTCAGGCAGCAGTACTACAAACACCCGAACGCGTTGGAAGGATTATCGAAACCAGTGTACGAATCTCCGCCCACCTCCGAGTCAATGTTCTAATCTTGTTAGGCGTGAACTCTACGAGCGGAACAATGACCTCATATCACAATACGTCTACATCGACCGGCTTCTCGACTCGTCGCTACCCCATCGACTGATTGTGGAATACCAGCAGAATCGTGCAGAACGGGCCACAACAGGAGTCAATGGAATTACATCTGAAGGTGACTATGGATCTATAGATGATCTGACCGAAAGGGGTCGGTTAGGTGGTGATGCGACACCCAAGAAGATCAAGCGGACTCCCCGGAACCTTTATCGGATTCCGAGTGAAAGCACGCTACTTTTGCCCCCAACAACTGATGAAGAATCGTCGCCCTTGGAGGATATCACGCCGAAAGGTCACGATTTCGTGGATAGCGGAGCCCGCATTGTCACTGTCGCCATTTACGTTAACTTTGTTGCCAATGTCATTTTGCTGGTGGCGAAGATTGCTGCGTTGTTGATGACCAACTCAGTGTCCGTTCTTGCAAGTTTGGTCGATGGAGCGCTGGATTTCTTGTCTACGACGATCGTCTGGATCACAACGGCTCTTATTAAAAGGCAGGACCGCTACGAATATCCGATCAGCCGACGTCGACTGGAGCCGCTTAGTGTTTTGGTCTTTGCCGTTGTGATGGTAACCTCGTTCTTCCAGGTGGCCATCACATCGGCAAGCCAGCTGATGTCTCCTCAACATGCTGTGGTTAAGCTATCCGTGCCGTCGGCGGCGATTATGGGCAGCACCGTTGTCGTCAAATTCCTCTGCTGGTTCTGGTGCCGACTGATCAACAACTCCAGCGTCCAGGCTCTAGCACAGGACGCCATGACAGACGTGATCTTCAACTTCTTCAGTATCGTCTTCCCACTTGGTATGTGTCATCAAGCATCTCTCGCAGCTCGGCAATACTAACCAACGCAGTCGGCGGCATAACAAACACCTGGTACCTCGATCCACTGGGCGGCCTCGTCCTATCCATCTACATCATCTGGAACTGGGGCCTGACTGCAAGCGAACACATCCGGCATCTCACGGGCGCCGCCGCCTCCCGCGAGGACGTCAGCATCCTGCTGTACATGACAATGCGGTTTTCGCGATCGATCCTCAAAATCCAGAACCTGAGGGCTTACTACGCGGGCGATCTACTCAACGTCGAAGTCGACATCGTTCTACCCGACAAGAGCAGCCTGCGCGATAGCCATGATCTCGGCGAGAGTCTGCAGTATATGCTTGAGAGTGTGCCGACGGTGGAACGGGCATTTGTCCATATGGATTATGACCCGTGGAATATCCCGAGTCATATGAATCAGCAGGAGGCGTAATGAGGTAATGACCTGGCGGCTTGTATGATTATGTTTCAAATCGGCGAAGCAGACTTCGTGCTCATAATGTTACTCCGTATAGTGCGGCCAATTAAGTGTCACGTGAGTTCGCGATTTTACGCGTCTCTGGCGCTGATCTACTCCGTATGTAGATCACTGAAACACTTGCATACATTGTCCGAGATTAACTCCAGAACTGGGAGACACGGAGTACTTCCAGTTACACTATGGGTAAGGCCTCCTGCGTAGAAGCCTAAAGCATCTCCTTTCAAGGAACTTTTCGACAGAGCTCTGAGGACGCGGCGGTCTAAGTCCGATGGGAGCTGTCGGATAATGCCGAGGTTTACCTATGTCTCCGCTCGTTGACCTTGGCAGGCAATCACTCACGTTCATATTTGGTTCTGAGTCCAGAGTCTTCTTCAATTCTCCGTACTGCTCTTCCAAGCTGCCAAGTTAATGCCGAGGTATATGGTGTCGGGTGAGATTAGGAGGAGGTATAGGTAGGGCTTATGTGGCGGAGTGCACCTGCAGGTGCATGCATCAGAAGGCAGAATCCATCTAAACCATCCTAACGCTATTGGGGGGTAGCAAACATTGGAAGTTGGAAAGAGGCTTGAGGATGCAGATGGAGATGTATCTTGCACCGCCTCATGCTGTAAAGTAGACGGCGTGGTAAAGCAGACGGCAGGTAACCTCGAATGCTGGTAACCGTAAACGGCCCACATCTATCCACAGTTCTCCGAAGTTGTCCTACTAGAACCTTGATAATGAAAGATCTGAAGATTGCAAGAATAAACGCTTGAGGGAAAAAAGAGAGAAGGGAGGAAGAAAAGCAGAGCGAAGGGAGGTATTTGCACAACAACCTCATCCATCCGAGCGTTGTTCCCACACCGAGTCTATCCGTACCTACTCCGTACCTTGAGTCCTGAGATCCTGCAGCTGACTCGTGCACGGATACAAACAACAATCAGCAAGCAAGATTTCAAGTCCGACTGACACGACCTCGATCGCCAAGGCGCGCGCTGTCAAAATGGAAAGGCTAAGCGACGCCCAGAAGCCCTGGGAACCACTCGATGCTGTCAGAGGGCTTTCGGTCTGCACGATCCGATAGCAGCCATGTGGACCTGGTGCATGCTGCATTTTGGGTTTTGGAGGAAGCCTTGCAGGTTCATTGCCCCGTAAGGCAGCTTTGACCCTTGGCGGGAGTGATTTGGCGACAAGGAGATTCCGGGGGTTCGGCCTCATATTTAAGTGCTTGTTTCTGCAACATGGTGGGGTAGGAGAAGAGACAAAAAACTCACATTTGACTTACCCTTCGCTGAGCACGATCAGATTGGAAGATTGCTGCAAGTCCCTCCGTGATTCCAACCACCATGACTAGCAACACGACAGGCGACGAGATCAAAGAGAATCTCTATAAGCTGTCTGTAGGTGCATTCGTCCTCGAGCGAAACGGCGAATATCAAGGCGCAATCGAGCTCCATAGGAACTCTGTCGACATTCTAGAGGCCGCGGCGGAGAGACTCAAGAAGAGCAATGTGCGCAAGATATTCCGGAAGATGTTTGAGCGGCAGGTGCAGCTTCATCGAGAGCGACTCGCGTATTTAGAGGGCCTTCAGCGTAAGGGTAGTTTTGATGGAATTGTCTTGCCGCCTTCGAGGATGGGTCTCATCGAGGATTTGGCGAGAAAAGATGATACTAGCCCGTGGACATTGTCTCAGGTATGTCCTCCCCGAGTGATTCAGGGTCACTGCTGAATATAGTGATAGCTCAGAAAAGCACTCCACGACTACGAGAAAGACGAGTCCCCTCACAAGGTGGTGCCTAGCCACCTGGAGCCGTTTTTGAACGCGTCCGATTCAGCCCAGATCCCAGCCTTCACTCCGAGTTTGTCGCCTTCGACTGAGATTGTGACGTACCGCCTCTCGCACTCATCAGAGCTGGTAGCCCTTGGCGTACGCTCTCACTGGTGGTTTGTTAAAGACTCGACCAGTACCCACGTACTATACGCCCTCCAAGCGGTTTGGAGCCAAGAGGTCCCAATCGTCGAAGCCATCCTGCGACGCGCCGGCGAGTTTCTTCCCGAGATGGGCGCCGTCAACATCAGAATCCGCAAAACAAAGGGAGGCAGCTTTCGCTTGGTGACGAGCACAGTCCCTCCGAATACCGGCCATATCGTTGAGATTCCCGACCGCGAAGCGCAAAGCAAAGACTGGTCTCCACGACGATTTAACTATGGTGGGCGTAACTTCGTGTGGAAGGGGCGTGTGGATGGAAAGAGTGCAGACGGCGGCCTGTTCAAGTCGTTCGCTTGGGAGACGCTCTTTGAGACGAAACGCGTCTGGCCCAAGGATGGAAGCAAGACGGGGAAGATGGACGATGAGACTGTAGGGCCGAAACTCTGCTGGGGAGAAAAGGGAGGCGGCAATGGCGCGGACCATTCCATATACATGGTTGGAGGTCTGGACCAGCAGTTCAGAGAGCATCTGCTCGCTTCCCAGTTGGCGAGACTGGTGCGCTGCAGCTATCCTCCGCAGAAGGACGTCAAAGGGGTCGAAGCGGCATCGGCGGGTTTGAGTGTATTGGCCCTGGCGGAGGTGCTTTCCTGATACCTCATACCCTGGAATGTTTGTGGTTGATACCTCGTCTGCGTGCCTTTTTGTTCCAGATTGGTTCGCCGTAGGATGGGAATCTACAAAATCCTTGTACGGGTAACTCAGTGGCTTAGGCGCGACAAATGGAGCACCAGTATCTTGTGAAACATCACTAAGCTGTATGCTCATATGTAGTAGACATGCGGAGATGACGCTGCGAGCCTTAGTTTGGGCGAATTCGTCACCAGTCGATCTTTAAGACTCGAGATGTCAAGAACTTGTGGAAATCGAGCAGGCGGCTCCAAGTATTCCAAAGTAACACCAAGGCCAGGAACGTCTCAAGAATGAGCAATTGCATAACCCGTCTTTTCTTCCAAGGTGTCCAGCGGGCCTGGAATGGTTCGGAGCACGTGGTCCGGATTTGGGTTCTTCAGCATCGCGACGTGTTTGCGGGGGGCAAGACATATATCAGGCAATCAATATAACTCAATCAATTGAAGCAGAATTGGAATTTCAATCTCGCGTCGTGCAAGGGAAATTATCGAGGCGAGGGTGAATGAAGCGTGAGGTGGTGGAGAGTGGAGACTCGGCCGACCCCGAAGACTGACCGGAGCAACTTTAGTCTCACTCCAGGCACGCCGCGTCCACGACATCGCGACGCGATCAGAGCAGCGTCTTTTCTGCACGAGCTCTCGGTCGGGAACATTCCCACTCCAGCATCGCTCGTCCTTTTCTTCTTGTTCTATCACGCGATGGTGCTAAACTTCTCTTTTTTCTACTTCTGTGTTTAGTTCTAATTGTCTGCTTGTCCTTATGCTCCCGTCCTGACTCGACTCTACATAATCCACCATCATGTCTGACCCTGAGCCCTCTGCCGTGACATTCTCGTCCTCTCCTCCCTCAACCCAGACCTCAGACTCCACCACGGCCTCCTCGAGTTACGCCTTTCTTGTTCACTCCCAAAAGACCTTGACGCAGAACCTCCCCCCGCGTGTGGACAACAAATTGCTTGCGCGGCAGAAACGGCGTCGAACTAGGTATGCCTTTCCCAGATAACCCAGATTCAATATGCCCTCGGCCAATTGCAGCTTCTGACTTGAAATCGCGTGTTTAGTCCCGAAGATTACGCGATTCTCGAGGCCGAGTACCAACGCAATTCGAAGCCGGACAAGACAACACGGGCCAACATTGTCAGTCGTGTTTCTCTGGGCGAGAAAGAAGTTCAGGTATGCTTGCTCGAGTGGACAAGCAATTGCTTGGGTCTAATGGTGTTCTTCCATAGATCTGGTTTCAGAATCGTCGCCAGAATGACCGCCGAAAATCAAAGCCTCTCCAGCCTCACGAACTACTTCCTTCGTCCCAATCTGATGAACTGAAGCCAGCCTCCGATGACAGTATACTTGCAGAGGGCTCCAGCGGGCTGGAGCAAAACAATGACAATTCGCTGGGTCAATCTCAACAGTCATCGATACCCGAGGGTGATTCGTTTGCATCCGAGGGACAAGAGAAGGATGAGCGAGACCAGGTTGGGGAAAGCTCACAAACGAGCATTGCTACGTCCGAGTTCCCAGAACCCAGCCAACAATCCGTGGACAACAACCTAGTTGAGCTGGACGTTGTTCAGACCACTGTCGACGCGTCCAACACCGAGCAACTCCAGAACTCGGCAAAGAGAAAGCGATCTGGATCAGACGTTGGAGCAACAATCACAGAGTTGGCTTCTCCGAGCGTGCTCGATACCCTCAAGTCGCCGCCATCTTTGAGGTTGTCGCTCTCGTTTGACGGCGAAGCCATGGTTCGTAAGCAAGGCGAATTGACACCCTCACCACCAAGACGCGATTCGCTTCGAATCTCCATGTCTGCAGACGGACAAGCAGTCATCCGTGCCAATGGCGAACCCTCACCGTCGAAGAACCGCATCTCCATGTTCTCCGCTCGCAAGCCTAGAGACATCGGTCTTCGAAGGAGCAACAGCGCTGTTGGACTAAGCACACCTCGCTCACTCGAGAAAGAAACCTCCTTTGGCAGGTCGCGTGATCCCCGAAACTGGGAGTCCCTATTCGACACTGATGCACGAAGCGCACTTGCCACGCCTTTTAGCTCACAGCGCACACCGAACTCTGCCTTACTGTCTACCGGCAAGCGCTCCCTGACAAGAAGCTTGTCTGCTAGACACTCCCTCCTCACGCCGAACTCCGACGTCCAGAGCACGCCCATCACCCAAGCCATGCGACAGAAGCGGCAGAAACTCTCTCGGACCGTCTCTTCGCTCGGACGGTTGGAATCTGGACGCAGAGTTTTGGGCGAGAAAACACCATCGACACTCAAAAACTCCAAGTCCGCCAAGGACGACCTCGACATTGAAGCCGGCGACTCGGACAAGGAGAATTGGATCCCTGGTACTCGAGTATCCCATTCGCGTCGGCGTACAGTATCCGATCAGCGGCGGCCCGTCCTCAAGGAGGGCAACGGACGAGCTGGCCGGTCGCAGAAAGCTCAATCAGGACGCTCGCGACTATCGCAACCATCACATCGGAAGCCTATCGGGGCCTCAAAATCCATGTCCGGTCTCGATGGCGATGTCTCTGCATTCATGGGCGGAAACGCAGCGAGCCAGGAAGAAGACCTGGATTGCATCCAAGGCCTGCTGTCTCTTAGCCAAGGCGCATGGAGATGAGCCTACCTCACAATACCCCGTTTTTGCACGATGAATCTTCCATTTCATTTGTCGATTTCCTTTGTTGTTCTTTTTTCTCTAATACCTCTGAGTTCATTTTCATTTTGACGCTGCAAACCAGCAAGCGGTGACGGCCTGTATGATTGAAACCCCCCTTTTGTCATGATTGTGCTATTTCCCGTCCCCGTACTGTGTACAGTCCAGTCAGTCAAGGTCTTGGGTATGCCATCCTCGTCAGATTCTGGAAACACTGTTAAGGATAATAAAGAATGTGTCGATACAACGCAACAACAGGAATATAGATATCACAGGATAAGACAGGATAAAATGGTGATTAATGAGATAAAGTGGTGTGAGATGACTGCCCAACCCCTCCTTTTTATCTCTCGTTGAATTGATGTATCGAGTCCTGTTTTGTTCCAGAATAGGCTTAGCCCCATGTCATCCAATCCTTCACCTCTTCATCCATTCACGGCACTCAATGAATATAACCATTCCTTATTCCCTTGATCAACCAAACTACGGAGTAGGTAGCTATATAACTATTCAGCGGCACTCTGCCCACTCCGAAACTTTTGTTCTTCATCATACCTCAATCAAACTCCCACTCTCCGTAAGAATCTTCTCCAAGTTACGCGTGAGCTCATCACACAGATTCCTCGCAACACTCTCATCCACCTTATCCGCCGCATACGCCAGCGTAAACTCAAAGCTCTCCTCATCCTGCGTCCAAGAAACACGCGTCTCACTAAACGTCCACTTCTGCTCTTCCTGCCTTGGCTGCGAGATGGTGTACTCCCGCCCACCAATCTCAAGCGTACTCGCGATCCGCTTCGGGACGTGGTTGATCCACGATGTGGGCTTTGAGCCGGCGGGCCAGTCCGTGCAGTTCTGAGCGATCTGGCTGAATCCGAAGGTTTCGAAGGGCATGCTGTCGAGTTGTTGTTTTTGGACGGCGTGCACGAGGTCCGCGTAAGTTGTGGATGGGTTGAGTTGCACGCGGACGGGGATCGGGGTCGAGCACATTCCGAAGGCGTCGGTTACGGATGGGTTGAGATCGGCGCGGCCGGAGACGAGGTCGGCGAAGGTGACGTCGTTGTGGTTTGTTTGACGGGCGAGGGTCAGGGCCCAGGCTGCTTTGAGGGCTGTTGCGCAGGTTGTTCCTGTCGAGAGGTTCTTGCCAATGCGTACGCGCTTCGGACCGATCACACCTGCGCGCCAGACGAATTCCTTGTCTTGGGGCGAGATGTTGCCGACCGATGTGATGGTTGCGTCTTTGAGGAGTTGGCTCCAGTACTGAGATGCTGCTGGGGTCCGCCCCTTTTCGGCTTGGGCCATGTACTGCGAGTAGGAGGCGACTTTGCTGGGTTGGCCATGCTCATAGAGGTCTTTGAGGGTCGTCCAGAAGCGTGCGATGCATATTCCGTCATAGATGGCGTGAGACATGTGGGTGAGGATGCGATGCTCAGTGGCAGTGGTGCAGATGGCTATGTCGATGAGGGGTCGTCCTTGCTGAAGAGGCTTGAATCCTTCTCGTTGAATATATTCTTCCGTCCATTCGTCGATTGTGCTGTCCGTTTCAAATGTTCGAACGTCTGCCTTGATCGGGGCCGGGACCACTCGCTTCCATTTACCGATCTCGTCGACGACGAATCCTGTGTCAAGGATTTCGATGGTCGTGAGAAGCTTCCTGCACGCTTCTGCCATCTTGTCGTCCACTAATGGCCCTGCCGCGTCTAAGGCAAACCAAGTCATGCCGACGTCTGGGCGAGCGACGTGGTGGTTCAACATCCACTCTTGGACGTCGCTGACTGCGTCTGAGGTCGGTAGTTCTTCCAACGCGTGGCCGCTGTTCGTTGGTCCGCAACACGACGACAAACCCGCAATACTTTGCTTCAACATCAGGTCACGCACGGAGAAGACCATGCCCTGTCGGCGACATGCCGCGACGACACGCATTGCCCCCACGGAGTCACCACCCAGCTGGACGAATTGGTCGTAGGGACCTATATCTTCCTCAGAGCAGCCCAGGACCTCGGCGTACGCGGCGCGGAGCTGTTCCTCTGTGGCTGAGAGCGGCCTATGCTGACCCTTTGCCACGGCGCTGCAAGCTCCAAGTTGGCTTCGGCTCATTTGGCTGAGCATCGCAACAGCCGCTTTCCGGTCTAACTTGCCGGAGGCGTTGACCGGTAACGGGCTCGACAACGGAACGAAGAAGCTAGGGACCATATACGGGGGAATCTCCTTGGCCAGTGCTACACGGATCGTCTTGATCATGAGCCCTGCTTCGTTTGACTGGACCTGATACCCGTACTGAAACTCGAGAGCAGCCACCAGGATGGCGTCGGAGGAGTCCGGTGCATTGCTTGGCTTTACTAAATCCACAAAGGCGTGGGAGATGTCCGGATGCAACTTGGCAATTCGGCTTTCGATCTCTCCAGGTTCGACTCGCTGTCCTCGGATCTTGACCTGGGCATCTCGACGGCCGAGGTAAACAAGTGAGCCGTCATCATTTTGCTGTACGAGATCTCCAGTGCGGTACATGCGGGCGCCGGCCTCAGGCAAAATCCCCAAGTGAGACAAGAAGTCCGGGTTGGATACAAAAGAAGCGGCAGTCTTTTCTGGGTCGTTCAAGTACTCGCGTGCAAGGAGCGGGCCCTGAATAAGCAGTTCTCCAGGGGCTCCGACGGGAACCAATTTGTTGTAGTCAGTCAGGTCAACCACCCAGGCAGCGGAACCTGCAATGGGAAAGCCGATGTTGGCGATGTCCTTAGGGGTTCGAACGGTACTGATCGTTGCCTCGGCGCAAGCTTCACTCATACCGTAGGCATTCATCATCTTGGCATGCGGTGCCCACTGTTCTATCACCGCAGGCGTCAAGGCCTCACCACCAAAAACAATTGTTTCGATCCCTGGGACTTCGCGTGTGTCGAGCAGGGATGCAGCCGTGGTTGTCAAGTTGACAAAGTTGACCTTTCTGTCGCGGATCATACGTGACAGGTCGCTCATATTCAGGCGTTGATCCTCAGACGGAATACAGGCACAGCCGCCAAAGATAAGTGTTGTAAAGAGGTCTTCGATGAAAACGACGAAAGTGTGAGACGCAAACTGCAGGGCACGAGTACTGGTACTGTTGCCGAATCGCGTGCCGTGGGCCATGATGCCTGTGCAGATAGTCTGGTGCTCGAGAACGACGCCCTTTGGTGTCCCAGTGCTACCAGATGTATACACGATCCAAGCTGCATTATCTGGCATTACACCCGAAGCTGGTAGGGTGTTTTGCGCTGGGAGCTGCTTGATGAATTCCGCCCCAACGACAACAGGGCTGGGAACCACTCCACGCAGGCGTTCTGATTGTGCTTTGTCAACCAGGGTGACTTGGATGCGGGCGTCTGTGAGGATTGCCTCGACCCGACTGAGCGGGTGTTGAGTTCCTAATGCCACCACAACACCACCGGCCTGGGTTATCGCTAACATCGAGACCATTGCCCAGAGCGACTTGTCCATACATACTCCGACAGCAATCTCTGGACCAACGCCAAGACTTGCCAGATGGTGCGCCAGGCGGCATGCAGTGCTCCAAAGGGCATTGTAAGTCAGGTCGCCGTCCCACGCAGAAACGGCTTGGGCATTCGGTTGGCGTTCCACCATGGGTTGGACCATCTCATGCATACAGGACTGAACGGGGGTGGCTTTAAGAACAGGCTCGTTCCACCTCTTAATCCTCTCCACATCAGCCGGATTGAGAAGATCGAGGTCCCCAATCGCAGCATCAGGATGCGCTTCGAGCTGCTTCAGGACGTGTTCTAATTGCGCGAGAAGACTGTCGGCCATTCCGATTGACATTACCTGGCTGTCATACCGCATCTCGACATCCACCGTGCCGTCGGAATCGATGCTGCATTGCACCGCGAGTGCATATCCGGGGAAGCTCGCGGTAGCATTGGTAACTTCATCCAGACCAATTGCACAAAGGGGATCTTTATCTTCCTCTCCCAAAGGTGGTTGTATGATGAATAGATGACCGGGGTCATAGTCGACTCCTAACACCGGTACAGCCGCGCGAATATGCTGCATGCCCGTGTGCAGGAACGGCTTCATATCTTCACTCTGGCGGGCTACGGCATCCAGGAGATCAGAAACACGCTGCTTGCGATTGTCCAGCCGTGTTCGCACTGGCACCGTGGTCAGGGTTGGAACGGCCATGCTGCCGATGTCGGGGACCACTATATCCCGACCCGAGAGCGCAATCATGGAGGTGGACTCGGCAATACCGGTATAACTAGCCACAGTTGCAGCCCAAGCCGCTCGCAGAAGCGTTGCGATGGGTGCGTTGTCCTGCGCCTTGCTGCGTTTCACAACTCGTCTCGAACACCCATCGGCATGAGGGCGATATGACGGGCTCGGCAGTTGAGGGAAGCGTGTTAGGTTGACATCTCCAAGCTGCTGCTGCCAATAGGCCGCGACCTCATTCTTGTCATTCTTCTGCAGGTACTTCACGAACCGCGTGACAGGTGGTGGGGAATGATCGGGTACATTGCCCTGATATACTTCACCCAGCATATTAAGCATAAGGGCCGTCTGGTACCCGTCATAACCGCTATGGTGCTGGGTCCACACGAAGTATTTCCCATCCTCAATAATTGCCAAACGATGCAGTGGTGTTCCGTACGCGAATGGCCGCGCCTTATCAGTGGACATGTATGTCTGCAGGTCATCTGCTTCCTGCCAATCAAGGTATCTCTTGACGACCACCTGCACGGTCCCTGCTTGGACATTGTGGTAAACGATGCGAGTGCGAAGGATCGTCAAAGAATTCATGAGTTGCGCCCAGGACTTCTTGAAACGGACTATGTCCACATCATGCAGGCGGAAGACATTCTGCGCGACGAACGCGCCGGGCTCCTGTGCTGTTACCGCCATCAGGGCTTCCTGGATAGCAGTCGCGGGATACACGTCCTCGATATCTTCCGTTGCCACACCATCGCACTGCTCTGCGATCTCGGACAGCCACTCCTTTTGCTGGGCTGGCTCTGCACCGGAGAAGCCGTTCCACAGTTCAAAGGGCTGGGGATCTTGCTCGGTGGCCGTCGACCCGTGCAGGTTCTTCTCCGCAATACGGGCCAGGTCGCATAACCGCGGGTTCTGGAGAATATCGGCAACGCCTAGACGAATGTCGACGCGTATCGCAGCGGCAGCATGGCGCATGGCGGTGACAGAGTCGCCTCCGAGTTGGACGAAGTGCGCTTGCGGGCCGATGTTGGGCGAGCATCCGAGAACCTCCACCCAGATTTTGCGGATCCGCTTTTCCATTGGCGATAGCGACTGCTTGTCATTGTTTTTGGCAACCGCTGCGGCGGATTCTTCGAAGGCCGCGAGCTGTTGGTGGTTGAGGCTTTCGAGGATGGCTCGTGCAGCTCGTCTGTCCAGTTTGCTGGAAGCATTGAGTGGCAAACTGCTCATAGGAACAAAATGCGGCAACATGTATCGCGGAAGCATGAACAAAAGCTCTGTTCGCAGGTTGTCGATCATGGCCTTTAGACCCCGAGTTGGCCGGCGTACTGTCTCTGGCGCAAGGCTTTCGTCCTCGTCCCGCGCAAAGTCACCCACATCGATGGCGGCCACAAGCATCGCGTCACCAGCCATGTCGCTCAGCCGGACGAGGTCGACGCAGGCTACTCTGACTTGGGGTGCGATGCGGAGGATATTACTCTCGATGTCGCCGGTCTCCACTCTCTGACCTCGTATTTTGATTTGCGTGTCGATGCGGCCAAGGTGGATCAGCGAGCCATCAGCGTTCTGTTTCACGAGATCTCCTGTCCGGTAGAAGCGACGACCGGGTGATATTCTCAAATGTCGGACAAAAGCAGGATCACACACGAAGGCCCTGGCCGTCTTCGCGGGGTCATTCAGGTATCCTCTTCCTAGATGCGGGCCTTCGACTAGAAGTTCTCCGGGCGTACCGATAGGGACGAGACGGTTGTGGTCGGAGGGGCTTGTCACCCAGAAGCAGACGTTGAGCGGGAATCCGATGGTGTACGAGTTGCTGGGATCCTGCACGGGGCCGCCGACAGCGACGTCAACGCTACATTCAGAAGGACCGTACGTGTTGAAGATATTAGCATGGCCTAGCCATTGCCTTACGACAGCGGGGAAGACGGATTCGCCGCCGAGGAGTCTAAGCAACTGTTAGGGAGCGTGACGTTTAGTGTGGGAATGACGAGATCACTTACAAAGTCTTCAGCGTCGGAACATTCTTCGGGTTGATCAGCGACGCGACGGTTGGCGTGCAGTTGAGCAGATTGACCTGCATTGCCTGAATCGTCTCAGGGAGGGCATTGAGACGCTGTGACTCGGAGGGAACAACCACGCAGCCCCCATACGAAAGCAGAGACAGGATATCCTCAATAGCGTTGTCGAAGGTGTACGCGGAGAACTGCAGTGCTCGAATATTTGGACCAAACCCCACTTGTTGACCATGTGCTGCAAAACTGCTGCAGAGCGCCTTGTGCTCGAGGACAATGCCCTTCGGCACTCCTGTACTGCCAGAGGTGTACACGACCCATGCTGCGTTGTCGGGTGTGACTGTCGTGCAGATAGCGTGTTGCCGAGGAAGTGGCAGGGACTCGAGCAAAGCGCCGTCGACAACTGTGAGGGAAGGCGAGATACCCTCCCTCTTTAGCTCCTCGAGGCGTTTGGCGTGTGTTGAGTCAACAATGATCGTGGATACCGGCGCGTCAGCGAGGATGGCGGAGATCCTACCCAGTGGCTGTTGGATTCCTAATGGTACCACAGCACCCCCAGCCATGAGGATCGCCAGGATCGCCACGACAGCCCAGCGAGACTTCTCCATACACATACCTACCTTGACCTCGGGGCCGACGCCGTAGCGGGTTACCAAGTGATGCGCGAGACTGCGCGCGGTATCATGCAGAGTTCCGTAAGTGTACTCGCCGTCCCAAGCATTCACAGCTGGGGCGTCAGGCTGCTTGTCGACTATGTCCTTGATCAACTCGTGAATACACGCCTCCGTTGCGGGTGGGGTATTCTCGTTCCACCTTCGAATGACAGCGGCATCAGCTGGACTGAACAGGTCGAGATCGCCCATCCGAGCATCGCAGCTGTTGGATTGGAGCTCGTGAATCGTGTGCTCAAACTGCGACAGAAGCGCCTCTGCTCGAGAGTGCGGCAGCACCTGGTCGTCGAAGCGGATATCAATACCGACCGAATTGGGGCCGACCGTGCAGTCGACGGCAAGAGCATACCCTCCAAAGTCTGCGTTCTCCCCGCTACCCGTCATGTCCGTGTCTGGCTCGAGGCCGATAGCCTCGATACCGGGGCTGTCATTGTCAGAGGCAGCCGGCTGAATGATGAAGAGATGCCCTGCATCGAAATCCGTAGGCAGACCCGGCACTGCAGCTCGAATCGCGTGCAGTCCGGCGTGCGCATACGGAACCATTTCTTTGGCCTGTTGGTCCACGGCCGTCAAGTATTCGCTCACAGTCTGTTGCTTGGTCATCTGAATTCGGACTGGTACTGTCGTAATTGTTGGTCCGACGACATTGGCGATGCCGTCCACAGGGGCATCGCGGCCGCTGAGAGCGATATTGGTGATTGCCTCATCGGCACCCGTATAGGTCGCTACAGTTGCGGCCCACGCAGCTCGCAGCAGGGTGCCAATGGAGATATCTGTATTGCTTGAGCCGCGAAGGGTTGTTCGCACGAGGCATGCGGCGTGAGGTTGGTATGTAGGGGATGGCAGTTGGGGAAACCTAGTCAACTTGGCGTTTTCGAGCTGCTTCCTCCAGTATATTGCCATGTCATCTTCATTTGTCTGCTGCAGGTATTTGATGAAGCGCGAGATGGGGGTGGCAGTGAAGGTATTCTCGTGGCCCTGGTACAGCTGTACGAGCATGCGCAAGAGCTGCATCAATGACCATCCGTCATACGCCGCATGGTGGACGGTCCATACAAAGTACCTGCTGGTTTCATCCTCAACAATTGCCAGGCGATGAAGTGGGATGCCATAGCCGAATGACTTGTGGTGGTCTTGTTGCAGGTATCTACGCAGATCGCAAGTAATAACGGTGCATTGCTGGACCTGATCGGTAACCACCTGGACAGAACCCTGCGCTGTATAGACAAGCCGAGTGCGCAGGATAGCGAGTCTCTCACTTAGCGATTCATAAGCCCGCTGCAGGCGCGGAACGTCAACGTTTCGCCCCATCCGGAACACTTGTTGTGCGACGTATGCACTGCCCTGCTGAGAGGTGATTGCCATCAGACCTTCCTGTAGTGGAGTTGCAGGGTACACATCGACAATTTGCTCTGCTCCAACAAGGTCTTCGCATTGTTGAGCGAGAGAGGCAAGCCATTGTTTCTGCTCCTCCGCCCCAGCATCGGCAAAGCCATTCCACAGCTCGAATGGCGCGGGATCCGCCTCGAACTCAAGGGCTGCTGCTGTGCTATCTGCGTTAGTTGAGGCACGAGCCATATCAACTAGGCGCGGGTTCTGCAGAATCTGAGCTACCCCGAGTTGCATCGAGATTGGCGCAGTCTGCGCAGCCGCGACAAGCCTCATTGCTGACACAGAGTCACCGCCAAGCTGGAAGAAGTCCGCGTTTGCAGCTATGTCGCTCGAAGGAAGGCCGAGGACTTGGGCCCAGAGCTGGCGCAGTTGTTCTTCCGTTGCCGTGAGCGTTCTGTCTTCGATCGGATCCGAGCTGTCTGCGGCAAAGGCTTTCAATTGGTGTATGTCCAGTGCTTGCAGCGCTGCTCTTGTAGCTTGGCGGTCCAGCTTGCCTGATGCATTTACTGGGAGCTTCATCGGAATGAAATGGGCTGGAACCATGTATAGGGGAAGGAACTGGAGGAGCTTGAAGCGCAGGTCGTTCAAGACAATTGTGCCACGGTCAACGGCTGGAAAAAGCTCGATCGCGGCGAGTAGTATCGGGTCAGGAATGGTGTCTAGCTGTACAAGATCGACGCAGGCGGCTTGAACCTCAGACTGAAGGCGGACGATGTGGCTTTCAATCTCGCCGATCTCCACGCGCTGACCGCGAATCTTCACCTGGGTATCGAGACGACCTAGATATTCTAACAAGCCAGTCTCCGGGTGCTGGCGGACAAGGTCGCCCGTTCGATACATGCGTCGTCCGGATGGCAGGTTCAATGTGCGGCAGAAATGCGGATCAATGACGAATGATTTCGCCGTCCTTTCAGCGTCATGCGAATACTCCCGAGCAAGCAGTGGGCCTTCAATAAGCAATTCACCTTCCGCGCCAACGGGAACAAGGGAATTGTAATCGAGAGGGCTTGTTACCCACAGACGGCTGGCCATGGTCGATCCAATTACCGGTGCATCTTCTTCACCAAGTAGGGGTCCGTTTATGGCGGCGAACATCGATGCCTCTGCCGGACCATATGCATTGAAGACCTTGACACGGCCGATCCAAGGCTTAACAACAGCGGGCTTGAGTGCTTCGCCTGCTAGGACGATGGTATCCAGTGATGATGGAACGCTTTTCGGATCAAGTAGGGATACGACAGTCGGCGTTAGGATTGCAAACGTGACGGCTAGTTCTCTCATGGCAGCTGCTAATCTGTCCGTGCGATCGGTTTCCGAAGGGACGCAAATGCACCCTCCAAACAACAAGGTCGCGAAGATCTCCTCGATACTAAGGTCAAATGTGAATGAAGAGAACTGCAGTATGCGCGTTGAAGAGGATACCCCGAATCGGGTCCCCTGGGCGAGGACAGCTGTGCAGAGAGCTTGGTTTTCGAGAACGACTCCCTTGGGAACACCGGTACTTCCTGATGTATAGACTATCCAGGCGGCCGATGATGGATTCGGCCGGGCAAGTTGGGAATCACTGTCCTCGGCCTGCAGAGACTCTAGCAGGCCGGAATTCACAATGATCGGCTGCGACACCATAGACCTGAGGCGCTTGGCCTGCGCGACGTCGGCCAAGGCCACAGAGATACCAGCATCATCCAGGATAGTCTTGATCCTGGCATCTGTGTACTGGGCACCAAGAGGCACCACCGCACCTCTTGCTAGCAAAATCGCCAGAACTGATATGACAGCGAACTTCGATTTTTCCATGCACAATGCAACGAACGTTTCTGGGCCAACATCAAGAGACACGAGATGCTGCGCGAGGCGACTCGCAGCGGCGTAGAGCTGAGAATATGTCAGCTCGCCGTCTCTCGCGCAGACTGCCAAGGCATCTGGTGTTTTCCGCGTTTGAGATTCCACATGTTCAACCAAAGAGAACTGCACTGCATCCGGCGGGGGCTGGTTCCAGTGAAGCAGTTTCTCCTTGTCTACAGTGCTAATCCAGTCGAGATGTTGAATTGCAGTAGGGCTGATGTCATCGTCGCTGCCATAAGTCTGCAATTGCCGCGCAACATGCTCCAGCTGGGACATCAAAGACTCCGCTTGTGAGGGCGGGACAACATGCTGATCGAATCGCATCTCAACCTCGGTCCCTGTCCCACTTGCGTCGAGATTACATTCGACAACAAGCGAGTATCCTTCAAAATTCCCACGCTCGCCTGTCAGTCTCTCCAGACCGATCTCGTCAGCTGACGCCATGTCATCGCCACCAGGCTGAACTAAGAACAAGTGTCCAGGATTGAAGTCGTGGCTTAAGCTGGAAATCACACGACGGATGTTCGCGAGGCCGAACTGTGTGTAGGGTGCCATTCTCGTACTCTGCTCATGGACAGAACGAAGGAAGTCAGTGACCTGTTTCTGTCGATCAATTCGAACTCGACAAGGAACGGTGGTTATGGTGGGCGCGACTACGTCCTCGACTCCAACGACCGGCATGTCACGACCGGAAAGCACCACTGCCAGCATTGCCTCCTCGCCACCGGTGTGGCTGGCAACTACCAGAGCCCACGCTGCTCGTAGTATAATGGCGGGTGAGACTTGGTGACTAACCCTGTTTATTTTGTCGGACATCTTGAAGTGGTGCCTTAGCACGCCATCGGCGAATGGCTGGTATGAGGGACTGGGGAGTTTGGGGAATGGTGTGAACGTGGAGCCTTCCAACTCGCCTCTCCAGTACGTCTCGCACTCCTCCTGGCTCTGGTCCTCCAAGTACCGGATATATCGCGGGATAGGAGTCACTGATTCAGATGATAATGGTTTGCCCTGCAGTGCGTCGGCTAGCGTCTTGAAGATTCTGACGACTGTTGGGCCATCATATGCGGAATGGTGAGCGGTCCAGATAAAATATCTTGTGGACTCCTCCTTGACAATTGCAAAGCGATGGAGGGGTGTCCCATATGCAAAGGACGCTGCCCGATCCTCCTCGATGAACTGCATAAGACTTCTTGTTGTGATTATCCATTGAGGTGTATCTCGAATCACGACTTGAACAGAGCCAGAAGCAGGGGAATAAACGATGCGAGTTCGCAAAATGGGAAGTGCACTTGCAACCTTGTCCCAGGCCGCTCTGAAGCACCCCATGTCAACGGCATGAGCAAGTATGTAGGGATGCTGGGCGACGTATGTTTCACGGGACTGATTCGTCATTGCCATCAGACCTTCCTGGAGCATTGTTGTCGGATACACATCTTCGACCTGGGCAGGATCAACATTGCACATCTCAGCCACGGTTGCGAGTCGCTTTTCCCGCTTTTCAGGGGTTGCAGAGAGAAAATCAGCCCACAGTTCGAACGGGATGGGGTCGTTTTGAGCTGTTTTCTCCGCCGTGGCACGGTGGCTGTCTACAACACGCGCCATGTCTGCTAGGCGCGGGTGCTGAACGATATTGGCAACTGAGAAAGAGATATCCTTTCTTCTGGCAATTGCCGCCATGCGCATGGCTACGACTGAGTCACCCCCTAGATGCATGAAGTGGTCATCAGGCCCGATATCTGTTGCTGGCCGCTTGAGTGCTTCAGCCCAAAGTTCCCGGAGAGCCTTCTCTGTTGCAGTTGATATGCTGGACCCGATCGACTTGCTTTTCTTGAAGCTGGCGAGTTCCTCTTCCGTCAACGCTGCTAGCAACTCATGCGTAGCACGTCGGTCCAATTTTCCAGAGGCGTTCATTGGGAGTGACACAAATGGGACGCAGTTGGTAGGCACCATATGAGGTGGAAAGTCATCAACAAGCTTGGAATGCAGTTCTTGCAAGGAGTGTCTCAGCGTGTCGGATGAATCGCACGGCCTAACTGGAGCCGAACTGACATTGGCGGGTAAAAACTCATGCATATCAATTGCGGCCATCAGGACCGATGAAGAGTTCGAGGTAATCAAGTCAACGCAGACAAGTGGGTTTCCAGGTAAGGACTGCGAAATGTGACTTTCAATGTCTCCGATCTCCACTCGCTGACCTCTGATCTTGACTTGTGTGTCTTGACGCCCCTGGTAAGTCAACGATCCATCCTCCCTGCTTTGCCGCACAAGATCACCAGTCCGATACATACGTCGGCCAGGGACAAGCCCAAGTCTCTCCACGAAACCGGGATCTGTGATAAACGCCGTTTCAGTTCTCTCCGGATCGTTCAAGTACTCTCGTGCAATTGCTCCCTCTATGAAAAGTTCTCCTACCGCGCCAATGGGGCATAGCCGGGTGAAATCCAGGGCATCCACCACCCACAGCCTGTTGGCGGCGGAAAATCCAATATTTGTCGCCTCACCAACACTAGTAATCGGGCCATTGATTGTTGAGACGTGCGAGCATTCACTAGGACCGTATCCGTTCCAAACCTTTACCTTCTGATGCTCTAGCAGTGGTAGTAGGATAGCAGGTGATAGCGCCTCTCCTGTGCATACGATTGTTTCGAGCAGAGGTAGCTCCTGCAAATCAAGCAAGGATGCAACTGTTGGAGTCAGCGACGCGAAATTGACACCCATAGCCTTCATGGCCGAGCCGAGGTCGTCGAGCCGTTGTGCTTCTGAAGGAATACAGACACAGCCACCAAATGTCAGGGTGGTAAAGATATCCTTCACGCAGACGTCGAAAGTATGCGCTGAGAACTGGATCGCTCGCGTCCACGGCCCCATGTTATACCGTGCTGTTTGTTCATGCATTGTGGAGGAGAGGGTCTTATGTTCAAGGACAACTCCCTTTGGCTTGCCTGTACTTCCAGAGGTGTGGACGATCCACCCTGCATTCTCTGGCGACACATTGGGCCATTTCTGAGTTGATGGAAAAACACGGCACTCCCCCAGGTAGGTTGCGTCTACCGCAACTGTCTTTGCAAATATGCCCTTTAACCGTGATGCATGGGCCTGGTCAGCCAACAACATCGTGATGTTCGCATTGCATGCAATGCTCTGGATGTGATTTGGCGGATGTTGGTTGCCCAGGGGAACGACTATGCCACCAGCCTGCAAGATCGCGAGCATCACAACCGGTACCCATCGGGACTTATCCATGCAAAGTCCAATCTTGTCCTCGAGTTTGACACCAAGCTCCAGCAATCTGGCTGTCAGTCGGTTGGCGTAGGAGCCTAGTTCGCTGTATGTTAGGTCTCCATCCCAGGCGCAGATCGCTGAGCTATCGGGCTGCCGCTGGACCATATCCCATACTTGGTCGTGAACAGTGCGTTGGGTAAGGGTGTATGGGTCTCTGTTTCTTGCGATAATCCTCTCTTGATCCTTTAAGGTGAGTCCGACGAAACCGGAGCAGCTCTCACTAGTATGCCGAAGCACGAAGTCAAGGCTGTCTTGGAACAGCTGCAAAATATTTAGCGCATTGTCCTTCGAGGCGACAGACTCCCACGTTGTAAGTCGAAGTCCCAGTCGCTGCTCCTCGGTGCTAATCGCCAGGGTGTAATTGTACTGCGCATCCTCCCGTTAGTTCTTCTTTCCAACACCAGACATGGTTGGGCCTTCCACTTACGTCCGACGGCGCCTCCCAAGACAGAACCTCCACCTTAAATCCGACCATCGCTAGCTCTGCCCCAGCCATCCCTCGCTGGAACGTGAGGAGCGAGTCGCCGAGCTCCCGCACAGACGGGCCTTTGAGTTCCTGGTTCCCGTTCAAACTTGCTGCCTGGTGCGGGATACTCTCTAGGTATTCTGTATGGACGAGCTCCACGATTTCCGCAATAGGTTGTCCCTGACCAACGTCCACACGACACGGCAAGGTGTTCACGAAATTTCCAACGGCGTCCTGTAACCCCTTTACACGCCTCTGCCGCCCTGAGGTCGTGTACGAGAAACAGACATCAGCGGCGCCGGTATACGCGCGCAGAACGAGCGCCCATGCGATTTGGCAGGCGTTTACTATTGTTGCGCTGGACCTGTCTCTGAGAGATTCAAGTAAATCCGAAGCAATCGGCATCTCATGGTCGATTGTGTACAGGCCGCTGGGAGTTGCTTTTGAGCTCGAGGTGCTCAGAAAGCTGCCTTGCGTATCTGCCATGTATTCCGACCAATAGGACAAGGATTCTGGTGAGTTATCGGGCTGTTGAACGCTCAGGAAGTCGGTGCACCGCATTTGCTGTCCCGCTGGCAGGGTTCCTGTTAAGGCGCGGAACAGATCGCGAGTGATGATTTCAATGGACACCGCGTCGACAATGGCATGCGATATGTCAAGGCCCAAGGTTAAGCCATCGTCGGGCGCCTGCACTAGGGTCAATCGATGCGGAAAGGCGGACTGGTACTCCTCAAAAGGCATGATGCTTTGCTCGGCTGTGGTGAGTGAGATAACACGGATCTCGGGCTCGATGCTCTTCAAAATGACCTGTTCCAGCCGGCCTGGACGGGCAACACTCTCCACGATCCTTGTCCGGAGAGCCGCATGTCTTTGGACTACATCTCGCCATGCTTGCTCGACAACGCTTGTCGTAAGGACGAACTGCGGGTTTGCGGAAGAGATTCTTGCTGCCACCCGCAGCTGATATGCCGATGGATCGATGCTCTGGCGCGCGACGAAATTCTCCTGCATAGCTGAACATGGTCCGATGGCTTGGACCTGCTCCGGCGTACAATCGTGCAAAGACTTCAGGAGAGCACTGTCGATGTACTCTTCAATCACTGGCTCGCTCTTCATGTCTAGGCCTTGTTCAGCTTCGGTTTGCTGAGATTCCACCAGTTGTTCGATGAACTCGCGGACACTCCCAGCCTGCAAAATCTCTGGGAGATCAACTTCAATCCCAGCTTCGTGGCAGGCGCCCATGAAGAAAACTGCCATTAGAGAATCGCCGCCCAGCGCGACCCATGTTCTGTCGGCTTTGTTTCGGAAAACGCGAGGGCTGATCTCGAGCGCGCCGGCGGCGAATTCCTCCAACTTCAGCCTGCGCTTCAGCAGGTCCTCGTGTTGTTGAGCCATAGCGTGCTTGGTGGTGTGTGGTAGGTCAGAATGTTACTTTGACAATACTAATGGCAGACAAAGACAAAGCAAGTATATTTGGTATATGCTCTAGGGGCTATAGGTGCTAATTGGCTCTGCCCCATCTACTAGCAAACCCTAAGTATATACCACTGCAGCCGCGCCTCGACCCCCTGGGGCTGAGCATGCAGTGGCACCACTGGCCGTGGTGTCATCTCGACAGGCTCAACTGGCCCCCGAATCTCATTTCCACACCAAAGCTCGCGCAGGAAGACACACCCCTCCGCCAGCCAAGGCTCTTGGATAGTCAACAAGGCGTCAAAGTTGTGTTCGCCCGGCCGCACAGAGAGAATCCTAGGCACCTCTGGCGGCAACCGTTTCACAAACTCCGTCGAACAGGACGTCGGAACCTATACAATTCTCAGTAGCCATTCTGAACAGAGCCAGCAATGGGTGCTTACCACCGAGTCGTTCTCCCCATGTACTACCCAGATCGGTGGGCAGTAGGTCCCTTTCTCGATAACTTTGAGCGCATCCAGTCGCGGATCCGGCCTCTGCGCCATCATGCGCGGAAGTCGTCCTTGCTGCAAAATGCATGCGACCAATCCCCACATTTCCAATACGTCTCCACGGGTTCGCACCGTACCCCTGGTCTTCTGAACATACGCCCGGATCTGCGCCTCTGCCTCTCGCGGCGGCGGAGGCATAGTCCCTAGAATTGGCCGTGGCCGCGCCATCTTCAACTCCGGTACATTGTAGTATAGCGGCGCATACAGGGTGACAACGGCTTTGATCGCGGCCTCGGGTCGCTGGAGCGCAGAATAGAGCGCGATCGAACCCCCCGCGCTGTGGCCGGAACAGATGATGCGGTCGAGATCAGGGCGCATCTTCCACCCCTCTGATTCTGCGAGCTCCGGCAATGCCCCTAGAAACCAGGTCCAGAATGTGTCCATGTCGTCGAGAATATCGGCCCCCGTGGCTTCTGGGAGCAGTCGGTAGTCCGGCGCAACAATCATCGCATTTTGCTCAAGCGCAAACTCCAGCAGCCAGTCCGGCCACCAGCCTTCGTATAGGCGGTCGCCGACTATGAAACCTCCTCCATGCCAGTAGACCAGCACGGGGACCGATTGAAGTTGAGGGGCATCTTCTGTTGTCTTCGGTGTGAAGATAGAGACTTCGATTGGGTGGTCGGCGACGACGGTGTAGACTAGGTCTCGACGATTGAAGCTGGTGAATTTACCCATCCTCGAATGCTGCGTATGGCGTTGCCCAAGTCAGGTCCCTTAACCACAATCAACGGATCTGGGTAGTGGAGATGGTGAGTGCCCCTGCTGCACAGTTCGGCCCCCAAGAACAGCTGAGGTCGAGTGCCTACAAGACTCCACCAGAATACTCAGGTGGCATCATGCTGGAGGATCGATTGCACAGCCGCAGTGGTATCATGCCCTGTCTCTTGCTTCTGAGGGTCAGCCCTATCTCTGCTGCAGGGACATATACTACGCTCGTCATTCCGCAGGGGCATCCAGAGCCCTAAGCCCAGTCGTTGCATCTCGATACCTATTTCCTTCTACCCTTTCATTCAACATGTCGCCCAGCATTGATATTGACATCCTCAGCGGCCACTCTCAGCCTACTACAACCGAGACAACTACCCATGCGGCAACGGTTCCAGCCGACCTCGACGTGGCCAGCGATACCACAACCACCACAACCCCCAAGATGAACGCGACACCAATCGCCATCTGCGGTATGGGCGTAAGGCTGCCCAGCGGAATCCGAAGTCCCTCTGACCTCTTCAACTTCCTCCTCAACAAAGGCGATGCCCGCAACGTCGTCCCCTCCGATCGTTACAATGTCGACGCCTACTATGACCCATCCGGCAAGCCCGGCACCATCAAAACGAAATACGGCTACTACCTCGACGTCGACCTGGCCCAATTTGATGCTACCATGTTTGGCATGTCCAAGACCGAACTCACTACCCTAGACCCAAGCCAACGCCTTCTCCTCGAGGTGACCCGCGAGGCCTTTGAAAGCGCCGGCGAACCAGGCTTTCGGGGAAGCAATACAGGCACCTTCGTCGGCGACTTCACCGAAGACTGGCAAGATGTGCAGAACATCGACCTGCTCAACCACCAGCCATACCTGATGCTGGGCAAGTCAGATTTTTCTTTGGCTAACCGCCTCGCTTTCGAGTACGATCTGGTCGGTCCCAGTGTCGTTACCAAAACCGCCTGCTCCGCAACAGCAGAGGCTCTACATCAGGCTGTGCTGGCCATTCGCTCTGGCTCCTGCCCATCCGCCATTGTAGCCGGCGCCAATGTCATTATCACTCCTCGAACCAGTATCTCCATGTCACAGCTGGGTCTACTCGCACCCGACGGAAACTGCAAGACCTTCGATTCCAGCGCCAACGGTTTTGCTCGCGGTGAGTCTGTGTGCGCGATTTACCTCAAGCGTCTGGAAGATGCCATCCGCGACGGTAACCCGATCCGCGCGGTCATCCGAGCTTGCGAGAGCAACGCCGACGGAGGCGACGGAACTCGAACATTCGGTACCCCGAACCCAAAATCCCAGGAGAAACTGATTCGCCACGCATATGCGTCTGCAGGGCTGCCGCTTGACGAGACCAAGGTTGTTGAGCTGCACGGTACGGGAACGGTCGTTGGAGACCCATTGGAGGCGTCGGCTATCGCGAGCTGCTTTGGCGGCGTTGAGCAGGTCTACATCGGCTCAGTCAAGCCGAACTTGGGACATGGAGAGGGCGCCTCCGCACTCAGTAGTATCATCAAGGCTGTGATGGCTTTGGAGAACAAGACTGTGTTGCCGAATATCAAATTCAACACGCCTAACCCGAAGAGTAAGCTTCCATTTGTGCTGTCGTGGGATATAGCTAACCTTCTAGTCCCGTGGGATCAAAACCTTGTTGTCCCGGTCGAGCCGACGCAGTGGCCTCGAGGCGCCCGGGAACGAATCAGCATGAACTCGTTCGGTCTTGGAGGGTCCAACGTGCACGTTGTTCTTGACTCTGCCGACTCCATGGGAATCCCTTCACGGCCATTCCGTCACACCATCGCCGACCGTCTACCGACTCACAAGTCGTTGCTTCTGCTCTCGGGTAACAGTGCGCCCGCTATTACCGAACTGGCGTCTAAATACGGGGAGTACCTGGAGAAGAACCCCGCCAACCTCGACGCCATGGTCTACACGCTTGCGGCGCGAAGAGAACGGTTGAAGTTGGGTAGTTACTGTATTGCAGATGGCCTGATGGTGGGTGAGCCCGTCACCCCGGCTGAGTCCAAGGGTGTTCGTCAGGTTGCGTTCATCTTTACCGGCCAGGGTGCGCAGTGGGTCGGTATGGGTCGCGAGATGCTCAAGGAAAATGCGGAGTTTGCTGCCAGCATCGAAGAAATGGATAAGACGCTCCAGTCAATTGATCATCCACCCAGTTGGTCGCTGGAAGGGCTGTTAACTGCAGAACCGTCTGAAAAGGATATGTTCAGCGCGACTGATATCTCGCAGCCCATCTGTGCTGCCATTCAGATGGCGTACGTTGATGCTCTAGCCGCCTGGAATATCAAACCCAGTGCTGTAGTTGGCCACTCCAGTGGAGAGGTTGCCTCGGCATATGCTGCGGGCGTACTGAACAGGAAGGAGGCCATCATTGCCGCGTACTACCGTGGCTACGCCTGCGCACGGTGTGAAATCCCTGGTGCCATGGCTGCTGTGGGTTTAGGACGTGATGATGTTGAGCAACACCTCAAGTCCGGTGTGGTGCTTGCTTGCGAGAACAGCAACGCCAGCGTCACCATCTCTGGTGACCTCACGGCTGTGGAAGGGACAATAGAGAGCCTGAAGCAGGCAGACCCCAACGTGTTCGTGCGCCGCCTCCGCGTACCCGTTGCCTATCACTCCCATCACATTAAGACCATTGGTGGTCTGTACAAGTCTCTAGTCGCTCCGTACATCTCCCCCAAGGCCCCGACAGTACCCTTTTATTCTACGGTCTACGGCCGACAGGTTCGAGAGAGCAAGGCGCTGGGTGCGGAATATTGGCAGCTCAACATCGAGAACCCCGTCCTCTTCCGCACCGCGGTTTCGCAGATGCTGGCTGACATGAACGACACGGCTCACCTTGAAATTGGTCCTCACTCGGCCCTGGCTGGTCCTTTGCGCCAGATCTACAAAGAGACCGGGAGTATTCAGACACCCTACACTTCGGTCGCAGAACGTGGCCAGGATGCTGCACATGTCTTTCTGTCTGCCATTGGTACGCTCTTCACCTTCGGCATCATCCCCACACCACCCGCCTCTGAACAGGCCTACACCCTCCCTGACTTGCCCACCTACGCCTGGAACTACGCCAACCGCTACTGGTCGGAGACCCGCGTCATGGCAGGCTGGAGATTCCGCGAGCACGCCAGGCACGAGATCCTAGGCCAGCGTATCCTCGAGAGCAGTGACGTTGAGCCCTCATGGCGCAACCTCATCCGTGTCCGTGACGTCCCCTGGTTGTCCGGTCACTGCGTGGAAAAGGACATTATCTTCCCCGCCGCTGGATGCATCGCCATTGCGGGAACCGCCATCGGCCAACTTACAGGCTCCGCCGCGTACACCGTGCAGAATGTGCATATCGCTTCGGCCATGATTCTGGAAGAAAGCAAAAGTGTCGAGGTTGTGACGACCCTCCGCAAACACGCTCTTACCGCCGCCGACAACAGCAGGTGGTGGGAGTTCACCATCTCATCGGAGAACAAGGGCATCTGGACCAAGCACTGTTGGGGTCTCGTCACGGAGGGTTGCGCAGTCTCTACCCCCTCTAACCCTGACGTTGCACCACTTGCACGCAGGGTCGACTCGAAGCGGTGGTACCAGACCCTGTCGCGCGCGGGCCTGAACTATAGCGATCGATTCGTCGGGCTACAGGACATTACTGCTAGCCCGGTTGACCTGCTTGCGTCTGCTGTCATTCCTGACATTCAGGTCCCCGGCGAAGAGTATGCCCTCCACCCGTCGACTCTCGACAACGTTCTCCAATCATGGTCCATTGCCGCCACAAACGGCGAGTACCGCCGACTCGACCACATGTTCCTCCCCACCTTCATCGAGCAGTTTTACGTCAGTGACAGTGGCAGACAGTCCCCGCTCCGTGTTCGCACAACCGCCAAGGAGTCTGTGGTGCAAGCCGAGGGTGACTCTTACGGTCTGACTGCCGAGAGCCAGGTAGCGTTCGTGCTGAACGGCTTCCACGCGAGCCGTATGGGTGGATCTTTCAGGCAGGAACCACCCAAGACAAACGCCTGGTCGGTTCAATGGCACCCAGCCATCGATCTCGCCACACTGGACACGCTCATCCGGCCAACAGGCGAGATGACCGATAGCGTCGCCCTAGCGGAACAAGTCTGCCTGCTCTGCGCGATGGAGATTGACGAGACCGCCGCTTCCATCCCCGTCGCTTCTCTCGCAAAGCCGTTCTTGAAGAACTACCTCGACGGAATCCGCAAGCAGCTTGAGCTGATTGATCAAGGTCTCTCCAAGGTCCCTGGTGCTTTGGAACTCAAGACGCTGGGCACAAACCGTGAAACTCGTCTGAGGAAGCTGGACGAACTCGTACAACAGGGCAAAGGCGGCCCTAGCGAAGTCTCCATCTCCGCCCTCTGCCGTGCCGCCACAAACATCGAGCCTGTCCTCAAAGGTCAGCAGTCCTATCTGGACCTCCTCCTCGCCGACGGCATGCTGCAGGGCATCTACGACGAGTACAACAGGTGGTCTGACACGCGCGACTTCTTCCGCGTGCTCGGTCTGAACAAACCGCAGCTGCGGGTTCTCGAGATCGGCGCGGGTACTGGTAGTTTGACAGCGGTTGTGCTGGACGCTTTGCACTCTGACGAAGGGGAGCGTCTGTATGGGGAGTATATGATCACTGATGTCTCGGCGGGTTTCGTCAACCAGACGAAGGAGCGGTTCGCTGAGTACCAGAACCTCAAGTATGCGGTCTGCGATATCACAGTTGATCCGCTGGAGCAGGGCTTTGAGGGCGGGAGTTATGACTTGATTTTGGCTTCTAATGTGGGTTGCCATCGATCTTTTGGCTTCTATTTGGGGACATCCGAGACTGACTGGTTTAGGTCCTGCACGCAACTCCCAACCTGCATGAAACTCTGTCAAGGTGTCGGTCTCTTCTGAAACCAGATGGGCAACTTTACCTGCAGGAGATTACGACCGGTATGTCAAAGTTTGTTTGATCTGTCGTTCATCATGTTAACAGCATCTAGAAACTCGACGAGCGGACGTCGTCTTCGGCCTATTCGAGGGTTGGTGGGTCGGCGTCGAGGACGGCCGTGTCGAACGCCCACTGCTCACTGAGCCCGAGTGGGACATCAAGCTGCGTCAGAGCGGTTTCCAGGGCATTCAGCACGCCGTCCGTGACAACTACCACCCTGATCTCTTCCTCATCAGCAACATCGTCGCCCGTGCGGCTAGTCCGGAGACTGAGCTTGGTGACATCTTGAGGGTTACTCTGCTAAAGCCTAATGAGACACTGGGTCAATTTGGGGAAGAAGTCAAGACCGCGCTGCAGTCCTCTGGATACGATGTGGATGAGCTCACTTGGGGATCTGGCGATATGTTGCCTGTCGACCAACTCATCGTGTCGCTCATGGACGTCGACGTCGAAACGCCCATGCTAACGGACATTGACTCAGACAACCTTGCAGCCTTTATCAACATGGCCGAAGATATTTCCGGCCAGGTCGTTGTTTGGCTAATGCGTTCCGCACAGATGGACTGTACTGATCCCCACCAGGGCAAGATGCTGGGTTTGGCGCGCTGCATCAGGTCCGAAATGGCCATTGACTTTGTCACCGTGGAATTGGACAACCTGAGCGAGAATACAAGCCACACGGTTGTCGACATCTTAGGCCAAGTACAGCGCGCCCAGAAGACAGCGACGGATGCCGAGGACAGTTTGGACATCGAGTCCGAGTACGTCGTGCAGAACGGTCAGGTTCTAGTCAGCCGATTCCACCACCTCGCTGTTGACGACGCCTTGAACGATGCTGCTCCTTCAATTGACGGGAAGCATCTGGCTCTCGTACAGCCCGGTCTGCTACAGTCTCTGTCTTGGATTGGCCACCGCCTGCCATCCCCCGTTCCCGCCGACTCGGTCCAGATCAAGCCCCGGTTCGTGGGTTTGAACTTCCACGACGTCGCGGAGGCCATGGCGATCATGGATCCCGAGGGCAGCACCGACGCGGACGGATACCACGGCCTTGGAGGTGAAGGTACGGCAACTGTGACTGCTGTCGGCGCAAACATTAGCCACGTCGCTGTAGGCGACCGCGTCGTCTTCATGGATGTCCCGACTGGTGCCTTCGCAACCGAGATCCAGATCCCCGCGGCGCTGGTTGCAAAGACTCCGGAGAACCTCAGCGACGAGGACGCTGCCGCCTTGACCGTTCCCTACCTGACTGTGATGTGGTCATTCCTCGAGAAAGCCCACCTGAAACGCGGACAGACGGTGCTTATCCACAGTGCGGCTGGTGGTGTCGGTATCGCGGCCATTCACATCGCGCGCTGGGTCGGCGCCGAGATCTACGTTACTGTTGGATCGAAAGAGAAGGTCAGGTTCTTGGTTGATGAGCTGGGTGTACCACGCGAGCGCATCTTCCACTCGCGCAACGACAGTTTCGTCGCGGATGTCATGCGCGTTACTAACGGGGTTGGCGTGGACGTTGTCCTCAACTCGCTCTCTGGAGAGCTGCTCCATGCCTCGTGGAGTTGCGTCGCGGCCGAGGGATGCATGGTTGATCTTGGAAAGCGAGACTTCCTTGGTCGGGGTCGTCTGGCTATGCGTCCGTTTACCGACAACCGGGCCTTCTTCGGTATTGACCTGTCTCCGCTTTCGATCCACAGCAAGCATAAGCTTGTTCCTTTAATGAACCTGATGATCGAGCTTCTTCGCGAAGAGAAGATTTTCCCTCTGCGCCCTACCACCGTCTTCGAGGCGGACAAGATCCAAGATGCCTTCCGCTACATGCAGAAGGGTGTCCATCGCGGTCGTATTGTCGTTCGCATGCCTTCCAACCCGGCCGAAGACAACTTGGGGTTGACCATGCCCACCCCCAAACCTACCTTCAAGGCTGATGCTGCTTACCTTCTTTCCGGTGGTATGGGAGGTCTCGGCCGCTCCGTTATATCGTGGATGGTAAGTCATGGCGCTCGCCACATCGCCGTCATGTCCCCTACTGCCGGTACACGCGAGGAGCACCAGGAGTTCGTCAAAGAACTTGCCGAGCGAAGCTGTCTGCTTCAATGCTTCTCTGGTGACGTGGCGGACGCGTCCTTCGTTCGCACCGTGGTGCACAATGTCCAGGAGACCTCCAACCGCCCCATCAAAGGTGTCCTCCAACTCGCCATGGTCCTCCGCGACGCGGGCTTCGTCAACATGGACCACGAGTCTTGGACAGCCGCCATCAACCCTAAGGTTGCAGGCACATTAAACCTACACAACATCGCCCCCAAGGAACTCGACTTCTTCGTGATGTTTGGCTCCGTCGCTGGAACCCTCGGCGCCTACGGCCAGGCCAACTACGCAGCCGCCAACTCCTTCCTCGACTCCTTTACGCGCTTCCGACATGGTCACGGCCTGCCGGCCTCCGTCCTTGACATCGCAGCCGTCGGCGACGTCGGCTACGTCGCGTCCAACAACGACGTCGCAGAGCGTCTGGAGCGCAACCTCTCCCGCTTCATGAGCGAAGCAGACTTCCTGCACGGTCTGCACCTAGTCCTCGAGCGCTCGCACGCCAAATCCATAACCCCCTCCCCCGCAACACCAAGCAAAGTGTACACCGCACCAAGCCAAATAATCCTCTACAACGAACCCGCCCGCCCTCTCTCAGACCCCCAAACAACCATGGCCGGTCGCCGCGACCCTCGTCTCTCCATCTTCCGAAACAACCAAACCGCCTCCGTCGAAACTGCCGAGTCCGGAAACGAGAAATCCCTCCGCGGCTTCCTTACAAGCCTCGCGGCCGAACCTGAAAAACTAAACGACGCTTCGTCGGCTGTCTTCCTAGCCACCGAAATCGCGCGACGAATCTACGCGTTCCTCATGAACGACGATGTGGAGATTGATACAGCGCAGACTCTGAGCGCAATGGGCGCGGACTCGCTTGTCGCGATTGAGATTCGCAATTGGTGGAAGCAGGCGCTTGGTGTAGATGTTACGGTGCTCGAGTTGACGAGCGGGACGAATACGCTTGGGGATCTGGGGGCGTTGGCGGTGGGAAGGTTAAGGGAGAAGTTTCTCGTTAAGGCTGCGTAGGATCACAACGTGGGCTTGTATATAGATGGGTAATTGGAGCTATGGGTCTTTTCTTTGCAAGTACTTCCATCCCTAGGCTGACCGTCCAAGGCCCCCCAGTTGGTCAATAGTGTTGGTAACTGGATTAGTTGAGTATAACCTTAGGACGTAAACCCTTAATAGTAATTGCTCTATCGCTAGATGACCCTATGCGGTGCACGTCTATTATGCGCTTACGGTAGTCGTCTTCTCATCTTGTTAAGTCTGTGACATTACACGACGAGGACACCGTGCGGTACCTAGACCTAGGGCTCTTGGTCCCCACGTGACTTGGTGATTTGATACTGGGCTTCACATTTCGTTGGCTCTGGTCGTGGATTGTGGTACTGAATTGCTAGAGCATAACTGTATGAAGCTGGTCTTTTACTCAGTCGCTTAGCCTAGAGACAACAATGATAAGATCCAGTTTCGGTTGCGGGGTGGCACCACGACCAGGCCGACTCTTAAGGCTGAGCGGCCCTAGCGGTGGTGCCACGGGCAAAAACATCACATCACGATTAGCCCTAACTAACCCAAGCACTACCTGCTTATAAACACACGGCCTCCATTGGACGTCCGCATTCCCAACTGCACAGGCTGGCAAAGTCTCTCGCTCGCCATGGAGTCCGCCATCACCACGATCAGCCCGACAACATGCGCCCTCCTGCTGATCGCCCTCTTCGCAGCCGCACGCAGCATCCTCTCATCAAACAAAGGCAAACCCTGGATCCGCGTCGGCCGCTCACCCGGATTCCTCGGGTTGAACCGCAAGAAAGCCGCAGCGGAGTTCCGAGCAAACGGACGGCAGATCATCAGAGACGGATACAGACGGCACAAGGGGAACAACTTCGTCGTCCAAACCGCCAACAAGGAACAGCTCGTCATTGACCCCAAGTACCTCCCGGAGATCCGCATGCTGCCGGAGACGAAGATCAGCCATGCCAAGGTTATCATCGATAACCTGGTCGGCGAGCATATTGGGGCGGAGATGGCGATGGAGGGGGCGCAGCATATCGATGCGGTTAGGGGGCCTGTCACCAAGAATCTGAGTACGCATGACACCTGCAACGGACCGCCTCTTGAAGAGAGGGCTGATGATGTGGATTGCAGACAAGCTCGTCCCTATGATGGCGCGCGAGTACAGACGCACGAGCGAGTTCCTGTTCAGCCAGATTGGGCGTGATGGCAGTACGTCTACCCACCAATCCCTACCCCACCGTCTCTAACGCAAAGGATCAGACCAAGTCAACGTGTACCAATTCTGCTACGCCACCGTCTCAAGCATCACCTCGGCAGTCCTGATCGGCGAAGACCTCACCCACATCGGCGGCTGGAACGAGATCGTCATGGAGTACTTCCCCGAAGCCTGGCGGATCCGCAACGCACTATGGCACTGGCCCCGTCTTCTCCGACCGCTCGTGAAACCGTTCCTCGTGCGAACCAACCAGCTCGACGCCATCATCGCCAAGGCAGAGACGTTCCTCAAGGAGCCGGTCCGCAAGCGCCGCGAGCCGAGTAACCACGACGTGGACGTGCTCAAGTTCCTGGCGGAGTACGGCGAGAGCGAGCGGAAGATCGCGATGCAGATTGTGGGGATCATCACCGGTGCTGTATGTGCCCTATCAAGTTTCCACTTCTGTGTATGGGACGTAGAGAACTGATGTTGCGTGTGGTGTAGCTCAACACATCAACCCACGCCCTCACCCAAGCCCTCTACGACCTCGCCGCGCACCCGCAATACATCGACGATATCCGGACCGAAGCCCTCAACGCCCTCTCATCCGAGGGAGGCCAGTGGACGTTTAATGTTACGAAAAGGCTACACCTCCTCGACGCCTTCCTAAAGGAATCCCTCCGCCTGTTCGCCCCAGAAGGTCTCGCCGTCACGCGCGTCGCAACGTCCCCGATAACCCTAAGTGACGGCACGCACATCCCACGCGGAACCTACCTCTCCGTCGCCGGCGAAGCAATGGCCCTAGACAACGACTTCTACCCGCACGCATCGGAGTTCAACCCGCGCCGGTTCCTAGGAGACGACGGGAAACCGGTCACGCCGGAGTCCGTGTTCCATGGGATTGAGGCGGGCAATGGGGTGTGGGGGGCTGGACGGCTGACGTGTCCTGGGAGGCACTTTGCGAGCGCGATGGCGAAGATCATTGTCGCGAGTCTGGTGATCAAGTTCGACATTGCGTTTCCGGGAACACAGAAGGAGGGGCCGCGGGGCGTCGAGGATGATTGCAATTATGTGCCGGATTTGGGGGCGATGGTTGTGCTGAAGGAGAGGGGGTGATGGACGAGTTCCAGTCTAGTTGGCTACGGACGAAGCAAGGCCTAGAAAGATGTGCTGCAAGTAGTAACGCTTATGGACTCAAGATAAACTGACAAGATCGTTAGGGTTGGGCCGTCAAGCTTTCGCCATAGGTTTAGTCTTTGATTCCAGGGCTGTCTAGATCACAGATGGCTACACGCCGTGGAATTGAGTGAGGGTACCTTAGCCCACGATATAGCTTCCTCCAGAAGATCTGTGTGCATAGAGCGTCTAATAAAATCACACCATGGTATAGTTGACGGCCTTGGATATGAACGTCGACCTCGTTCCGCTCATTCACTTCGGGGTACCTGAAGTACCGTTGTCCAGAAAAACTATGGCAGGGCAAGGCAAGGCGCCTACTTAGCATGGCAAGCCAAGCGAAGCACAGAGTTGAGATGTATCCTACACGCTCAATGAACACTTCTTCCATGCCGAGCTCTGGACTTGTCCTACTAGTCCTCGAACCGGCACTCGCACTCGCAACGGCAGATTGAGATCCAGAATCAGCCTGGAGACGACGTTCGACATCCCGGAACGCCCGCGTGGCCTCTCTAACGAATCCATGGGATCGGCGCATTGCCTCGCTGCAGTCGACGGCGTCATTCAGCATGATCACCGTGACCATGTTCTCGATTCGTTGATCCTGCAGCCTGGCGATGATTAGTATACCGTCAACGCATTCGTCGGAAAGTCATTCTGTATATTAGACATGGGAGGCAACGCATGAGGTCCGTCTCAAGATCATGAGATACGTCGACCCCATAGATAAACCTACTTGGATATTCGGGGCTGATGACGCCAGATCTGAGTAACAGAGAACTACCCCCGCATCTGAGGCATTGTCGTGTAGATTCCTCCTTTGTACAACCTCAGGTAGCAAACACCATCGACTCTCTCACTGCCCATCGACTGAACCACCAGAACCGAACTCAAAAACACCATACACCAAGATGCCCCCTTCCGCTCAGGTCGTTGATCGAGCACGCAAGATGGTCAGCACGCTTGCAAAGGAGGCCGACTCACAGTATGGATCCAGCTAGATGGCCGTCTCCATCTACGACACGGCGTGGCTGGCTATGGTCCGCAAGGACTCCGACTGGCCCTGCAGAGACCCCTACCCAATGCAGGTGGACGGCATGGGCATGCTTGAATCGGCCGGATTGGAATAGGGACTTAGGGCTATGCGGGTCATGTGCTGTTTCAGTCGAGACAAATACGGTACATTTTACGATCAACAACTGATCATGGAAGGCTTGAACCTCTTGAGGACGCTGTTTTAGGAACCCAAACCAAAGCATGCGGTGGACTCTCGTCACCTCCTGACCTGTCGAAGCATGTGTATACGAAGTGGGTTGGTAGTAATAGGGGCCTTTCAGAGCATGGGCACCTTGGTTATGGTACGTAGATTTTTCAAACACAATCGGTATCCAAGGATTGTCTACTTCCTCCTCTCACTAATCATATCATCACTTATGCTACCTTAGAACCTCGGACCATCCTATCTCTCCACCCCCATAAACTCAACAACGGCCGAAACATCCGCCCCGCCAAAACCCCCCTGAACCGCACGCTTCATAAGCCCCAATATCGGAAGGATAAACGCAGCGGTTACCCCGGCGTCCTCGCTCGCGCTAACAATATTCTCCATGCCCGCTACCTGCATCGCGATATTGGACCCCTGCGTCGCGTAGTCCCCGCTGTCGATCTGCTTCGCCAGGGCAGCCAGATACTGCGTCATTGCAGACAGCCAGGGTGTCAGGAGCTGCGAGACGAAGTCCTCAGCGCTCATACCGGTCTGCAACCGCGCGGATCTAGCCAGTGCGGTTGCGTGCAGGAAGCCCGAGAATAGACCGTACATTCCGGATAGCAAGGCCAGGTCGTGCAGCGATGCAGAGCCGGGGTCTGCGCCGAGGTACTTGGATACACCCAGATGCGCGAGGTGGTTCTCGACGCGTTCGAAGACCGTGCCGTCGCCACTGTAGAGCAGCATTGAATGAGGCGACCCCGACGCAATCATATCAGGCACCGCCATGATCCCGCCGTGGATATACTCTGCCCCAAGTGAACCAACCCACTCCGAGAGTTCGCGCGCTTGAGACGGTGTCCCGTTGGTCAAGTTGACGATGGTTTTGCCGTGCAGCGCTTGGATTCCCTGGGCGAGGGTATCCTTGACGGAGGCGTTGTCGAGGAGGCAGAGGATAACCAGGTCGGCGGCTTCAAGGCCCTCGGTTACAGTTCTGGCTTGACTGGCGCCCTTTGCGATTAGGCCTGAAGAATGAGCTTTTGAGGCCGTGCGGTTCCAGATTGTTGTGGTGTAGCCTTTGTCGAGGTAGCGGTGGGCTAGGGCTTGGCCCATGGCGCCGAGGCCGAAGAGGGTGATTTGGGACATGGATGTGGGATTGATAGATGAGTTTGAGAGATTGCGCTGGTGAGTTGCTTGACTTTCCTGCAGACTGCAAGAAGCCTTTATATCTCTTTGCGCAGCCGTCGCCATGTTAGTTGTTTTAGTGCATTAATAATGCTATCCTGGGCATTGTCTAGGTATACAACGATGCCTCCTCGTATTTTCACTTGGCGCTTATCAATCCCTCCTCATAGTTTTCACTTTCATGCCTACTTTGATATTTGTAGAATAATCAGAAAATCTGACGAGTACATAAAGTTATGACTCACCTCTGGTGATTGGTACTTGGCGTAAGCAATTCGCATGGAGGGAATCAACGCACCAAGATGAGGAATATCTAGGGCTTCGTCAGGTCCCACATTATACGAGTCTAATAAACGTCGAAATTCAATGCGATTTGATGAACAAATTGATTGGCGTTATCAAGCACTAAGCAGCGGCCTCGGTTCACGGCCATATGTTACCGTAGTTTGCCGTGGCTTATGGTACCTAGGTAGTAGATAGGGTTACCCCGTTGGAGCAGGGAGTGCCGGATAGATATCCTAGATTACCTAAACTCTAGAAAACAATATCACAATAGATAGACTGGAAAGTAATGCGTCCTCCTCCACGTTGAAACAAGCGTCAACGCACCCCTCTCAACCCGGGGAGCCCTGTCTGTCTGTAAATGCTTTGGTGGTTGTGAGTATTTAGATACCGTAATAGTGTGGGAAATTGTAATATACAAGAAGTTTCAGAGGGTGACTGGTGGTGACTGGTGGTGCCTTTTATCCATGTGAGAGTTTCGCCGGCTAATAGTAGTAACCCAGCTGCTGTACATGTAGATTTATTTGCCCCTGATGAGAACAGGAGACTCATCAGCGCGACTTGCTTACAACTCACCCTTTACCAGTGTTTGACCCCCCGACTCCAGGGTGCATGTGAGTGATGGCTTCTAGACCAGAGTGAGATTACCATACTACCCCTCCAACTTGCTTTGGGCCAGGTTTAACCTACTTTGTACCTACCAAGCCAAAGAATATAAGCACCACCTTGCATTCACATATAAGTGCAGGAAAACACCTAGCTAAGAGTAGAAAAACCTACGCTGAGGCTTGCAAAGACCAAAGCAAACATCATTATACTTAGGCAGTTGCTGAAAATCCATAAGGCAACCTTTCCTGCTCGCTCACCCTGGCTAGAAACTTCTCTGTCACCTATACAGAGGCTTTAGCAACCAAAACCCTGCTAGAAGTTGTGTCTGCCGCCTAAGGTCAACTGAAGTACATACATTGATTTCTCCCGAGGTCATATCCATTCTCCGTTGCCCATGACGGGTATGTCCAGGTCGATCGGGCTGTCCAGGTCGCCCTCGATCTTAGGCTTATTGTCAAAGGTAATCAAAAAATCGTTTTCGCCGATGTGGCCCTCGAATTGCTGTTTGCCTGTGAGCTCGTCCTTCCCATCGTACTGTAATTTGGCCATCGCCCAGCCGAAATCGTCGAGCGGTTCGTAGACCCTAAGAGCGCATTTGTATTCTTGACCATCCACGTCGAATATTGCATTTACTTGATCTTGATCGATCCATTGGAATGATCCGTTGGCCTCGGGCATGGTGATGACTCGGATGCTGTATGGGATGAAGCTTATAGCTTGGTTTGTGGTGTGGCACCCTTTGATAGAAGAGTTGATAGCGGAAACCCGAGATTAGAATTGTCCCACAAGATATGAAGGTGGTTTTATAATCGAAGTGGTTACTGCTGGTATGATTTAATAGATTATCTAGAGTGGCTTGAGCGATGATAGGGCTTGAGTGAGGTGTCAGCATCACCACTACCTCTTGCATGACGTACACCATTTTCTAGGGTATGATAAGCAGCATATTCATCCTAATGCACCATGTTCTGTTAGCAAACAGCTGACTACATCTTCGCAATATCAAGTATAATGTCTGTCGATGATTCATTAGTTGATATCATTGCACACGTGTTATGATCTCCATGCTGCTTACAGACTCGCTTTATCATCCATAACAAAATACCGATCGCCTGCAGGGTGCTTACTGGTATAGCCGGACAGCAGAGCATGGCCAAAGTTGCGCCCGAGTCTATGGATGAAGATGATAAGCTCTCGTTGTGAAGTATTCCCATATTTTGAACATATGTCGTTCCATAAACTATCAGGGATGTATCCAGGTAGCACCTTCTCAATGTCATGTACAATTAGACAAGGCCGTGGAAGGCTATGGGGCCACGTTGATGTTAGAGTCATTGTAGACATGTGTCTCAAGGTGTGCTTTCTCGAAAGTCACAAGTCATTTCCATTGATGATGACCACACTGAAGTTACCATGACTTTCGCATTACAGACCCTTGTTGGCGGAAAGGATGGTAGATACTTGGTAGTGATGCAGTCGGACATTCGCAATTTGGAAGTTTTAGCTTCAAGTCTAGGAAATGTCAGCCGCCGTCAAGTATTCGATTAGTTGGTGTCTGGGGTCCGGCTTGGATGGCCAATCCTTGGTCAAACCTATAGGCATGCGGATACCTCCATTTATAGCCAGGTGAGAGAGGCCGGACAGCATATAGGCTATTATGCTGACAGAAGAAAGAAGAGGACAATTTTGATAATGACAACTACCCACTCGCCAGCGTAACCCTCGTCAGACTATCCCCCATATCCAACACCCACTCACCCATTCCATCATCCCGTTCTCTGACCACAACCCTAACATCCCTCTTTGGCCGCGGCAACGACGGAATCTCCATCCCCCTCAGCGCAGGATTCTTCTCCCATTTCCCCTTGACGGGCTTCAAATCCGCCCGGCAGACTAGCAGCGCAGTTATGATCAGGATCTCCGTCGAGGCGAACTGCCGGCCTGGACACATATGCGGCGCCATGCCCCATGGCTGGAAAGCGCTGGGGTGGATTTTCTGCGTTTCGTTCTTTTCCTTATCCCTGTTCGGGACGAACCGGTAGGGATCGAATTCGTCTGCATCCCCACCCCAGATAGCGGTGTTGTGGTGCGTCGGCTGCGCGGGGATTTGTAGGTACCCGCCCTTCTTGAGGAGATACCCATCCAGCATGGTATCCTCCGTAATCGCCCGGAAGCCAACCTGGTAGTGACGCATGCGTTGGGTTTCCTGGTACGCGGAGAGGAGGGCATGGCATGCTGTCTTGAGGGGCGCAACCTTGAGGACGAATCGCCCACCTTCAGGTTTGACGGCCTTATTCCAGACCTCGGCGCGGACATCCTCAAGCAGTATGGGGCGTGAAAATATCTCGTAGAGTGTCCAGAACAGCGTCGGTACGGTGTTCGGGTACGCTGCGTCCGAAAGCGTCGCTTGGATCCGGGCGATTTCGTCGGCGCTGAAGCCGCCTGCGACTAGGATCTTTTGGCGTTCGCTCACGAGGAGAGAGACGTCGTCGGGCATGCCTTTCGCGGAGTACTGTTTGAATGCGTCCCATACTTTGGCGCGCGCTTTGTAGCCTGTGCCCCAGATGTCTACGCCGATCATGTGGCCTGGTCGGTGCTCGTCCCAGATCCTGAGGTTTATTAGCATGGTCACTTAGTGTCGGGTAATCTGAGTCGGTTTTGACGTGCCACATAGCCTTTTCAACTTCCGGGTCCTTAAGCGGGTGCTCGACGCCATAAAGTCCCGCAGCGGTAGCCTGGACGACAGCATGCTGCGCCCATTCGAGCAGGCCAACTTCACCTCCTCTATTCAATAAAATCCCTAGCTCAGCTAGTGCCTGGTTTCCCATGCGTAAGTTCTGCTCGTTCAGCGCTGGCCCCGGCGCAAGCGTCTGCTTCGTCGAGTGGGCGTACTTCTCAAGGAGGTCATCATGGAAGAGCGCATCCGCCTGATCACTGAGACGTGCGTGAATCTTGTTATGCGTTTTGAGGAGTGGGGTGAATGTTAGCGTTTTGGCCTTTTGGGCGAGCTGCGTGATGCGCGGGCTATTGGTGATGTAGACTTTGAAGTTGAAGACGCCCACGGTATAGATTTCTGCGCACGTGGTTTGGCTATTACATGGCGATCAATAACTGCTTAACCTGGTACTTCGACGCAACTACTCGGACGTACCTCATGTGGTTATAATAGCCGAATCCATGGCGAAGAAATCCCAGGAAATGGCCGATGATGGGAACTGGGATGGAAGGGTTCACGCGTCGGGGCTCGCGCGCGGCATCGAATAATGCAAATATGTATTCGATGCTGTAGGCGAGGATATATATCGCGATGACGACCAGGATTTCTTCGCGGAGCATTTTTAAACAACACAAGATAGCCTGAAGGTGGAGCTCACCTACCCAAACTGTATCTGTATGCTGGAGGTAAACGCCAAATTCAGTTATAAGGGCGCCATATTCAGCCCTCGACTATCATACGGTCGCTGACGACTCGAAGATCTGCTACCTTGTGTAATGTTTGTATGAGTCCTGGGGCTGAATGTGAGACCACGGTGGCACCACTCTGGCGATGCATGGGGGCCATCGGCGAATTGAAGGATCTTCCAAGCTGTGCATGGAGCGGACAAACTTGAACATTAGTGGGCATAGAGTCCTCAAGTACTGCTTCGAGCCCTACGTACAGTTATTCATCATGATTTTCCATCCGCCCTCATGGCTCCCCGCTATTCCAGAAGACCTGTCCAAAGTTGGGACAGTAGGCGAGTTCGTCCTTCGTGGACCATCTAGCGCACAAGAGTCAGCAACTGAAAGCAAGAATCCTCTCGTTTCTGCCGACGGAACGAAGAGGAAGTCCTACCGGCAGCTCGCCGAGGATGTCGAAGCCCTAGCTGCGGGCCTTGCGCAGGAATTGCAATGGTCTTCCAACGAGTCTGCGCAGGGTGACATGATAATTGGGATTTGGTCCGAGAATACTGTAATTCACCATCATCCCTGGGATCTTTGTGGAAAAGCACGGGACTTTGCTGACGGTATAGGTCGACTACCACACATATTGCTTCGCGACGCATCGCCTTGGCGGCACGAGTCTCGTTCTCCACGCAAGCACGTCATCTGAAGAGAACATCAGGCATCTCAAAGCCAGCAACTGCAGTGTTTTAATTGTGTCTCCTGCGCTAGTCGAGGCCGGTCGTGCTGCGGCAGCCGCTCTGCGGGGTCTGCGAGTGTATTTAACTGCGTCTCTGGCTGAAGACAGCAGCAGCGGATTCAAGACCATTGAGCAGTTACTGGAGTCGGGAAGAACGCTGGGCCCTGTACCAGTGCTGGGGAAGCCATGTCCAATCGCCTATTTGTGCGCGACGAGCGGAACGTCTGGGGCGCAGGTAAGCCTTAACTTGATATCGGCTGATCGCGAAACCTGACAGACAATGTTACAATAGAAACTCGCCCGCCTAACTCACAGCGGCATCATCACAAACATCCTTCAAATGAATGCGGTAGCTAGTCTATCGCATAATCCCGCTGGAGAGGTTGCGCTGGGGTGTCTCCCGTTCAGTCACGTCCAGGGTCTGGTGGCCGCGCTGAGCCACATCTATCTGCGCGATGAGCTTATAGTCCACCCGACCTTCGACATGAAGGCCGTCCTCATGTCCATCCAGGTGCACCGGATTAACAGGCTCTACGTAGTCCCCGCAATCCTCGCAGCCCTTGTCGCCAACCCATTCCTTTTCAAGGCGTTTGACCTGTCATCCGTGGATAAGGTTCTTGTCGGTGCTGGAGCCCTCGCCCACGGTCTCTACACCCGTGTAAAAGCCGCGCAGCCAGGGTGGGCGATAACGGTTGGCTATGGTGTGTGTCCTCTGAGATGGTAGCGAGCTATGACTGACGCGCTGCAGGTCTGACTGAAAGCTCCGTCGGTGTCTCATTGAGCAGCCCGCACGAATATCTCCCTGGCTCGATCGGAGTCCTCTTGCCGCTGTATCAGGCACGTCTTGTCCGCGAAGACGGGAGCGAAGTTGAGGGTTTCGACGAGCCCGGCGAGTTACTCCTAGCTTCGCCCAATCAAGCAGCGGGATACCTCGGAGACGACGAGGCCACAGCCACAACCTTCCGCGATGGCTGGCTGCACACGGGCGATGTTGCTCTATTCCGCCAGAGTCCGAAAGGAGACGCCCATCTCTACATTGTCGATCGTCTCAAGGATATGATAAAGGTCAAGGTAAGCCGTCCGCCCATATCCTGGTTCGGCGTATATGCTTATAAGTTAGCAGGGTATGCAAATATCGCCCGTTGCGATCGAAGACTGTCTGCGTCAGCATCCCGGCGTCGTGGACGTTGCGGTCATCGGTGTCCCAGATTATCTAGCCGGAGAACGACCAAAGGCATTCATTGTTCCCGCCAAGAAGCCAGCGGAAGGAGAGGTGGAGGCACTTTTTGACGATTGGGACGAGTTTGTGCAGAGCAAATTGACTGAGTTGCACTGGCTACGCGGTAGGTACGAGCTGCTGGAGGCATTGCCGCGGACGCCTTCGGGCAAGGTGACCAAGGGTGTTTTGCGGAGGAGACAGGAATCGAAGGATTGAAGGATCAAGTCGTGTATCCATAGTGATAAATAGGAAATAGATCCTTTGTGCATTGCCAGATCAGAAAGTGAGAGAGCAAACAATTCAACAAAGACAAGATATTCGGACAGGATGGCGCCAAGACCACGTGACCCCGCCTGCCGGACTCCACTCCCAGAACACCGGATGAACAAGTCCCCTTCTGCACTCCAGCTCGAAGATGAAATTCCTGAGAACGAGACATTGCCCGCATATGCTCTTGGCAGAATTCAGAATCAGCTCGCGCTTGACGTGGGTCCCGCTCGAAAGTAAGTGGCTGCGTGACGGATACTCTACCTCGTGCTAATTCTGTAGTCATGGCTCCTTCGTCACGACGCACATGGAACCACAGGCGGAGCAGCTCATGGTGGAAACCTTGAGCAAGAACCTTATCAACTACGAGTCAAACCCAGCCACCTCTAAAATAGAGAAGCTCTGCATAAAGATAATCGCACGTCTTTTCTACGCGCCATTGCAAGGCTCCCAGGACGCCGTGGGCACTAGCACCGCGGGCTCTTCCGAAGCGATCCTCCTCGCCACTCTCGCCATGAAGAAGCGCTGGGCCGGAAACGCAAGGCTGCCGGGAAAGTCTACAGCAGGCATAACCTGATCATGAGCTCCGCTGTGCAGGTTTGCTGGAAGAAAGCAGCGTCCTACTTTGACATCGAGGAGCGGTATGTCTACTGTACCAAGGACCGGAATACCATCGATCCAGATGAGGCAATCAAGCTAGTGGACGAGAACACGATTGGAATCTGCTCTATACTTGGCACCACCTATACCGGCGAGCATGAGGATACAAAGGCGATCAATGACCTGCTGGTGGCGAGGAATCTCGATGTCCCCATTCACCTTGACGCGGCATCTGGAGACTTTGTCGCTCCATTCTTGCACCCAGAGCTTGTCTGGGTTTCCGACTTGAAAAAGTCGCGTCAATTAATGTATCCGGTCACAAGTATGGGCTTGTCTACGCGGGAGTCGGGTGGGCCATCTGGCGCGATGCAGAATACCGGCCTAGAGGTGTGTTCTTTGTATTCTCCGATTCGCATCCATCTAACCATATCAGAGCTTATATTTCATCACAACTATCTCGGCCCAGATCAGGCATAGTTCAATCTCAACTTCTCGCGAAGTGCCTCCCATGTCATCTGGCAGTACTACAATCTCCTTCGTCTAGGGAGGCATGGCTACCGCCGAATCATGATCGAATGTGCCAGCACAGCCGAATACCTCGCTTCGAACCTGAATAAGCTAGGCTATTTCGAAGTCATGTCATGTAACATCCCGAGCCTTCCAATGGTAGTTTTCCGACTGAACGGCGGCAAAAATATTCGATTAACGAATTTGCGATCGCCGCCGAGCTGCACCGGCAAGGATGGACGGTCCCTGCGTATACCCTGGCACCACACAATGAGAGCACGGACACTCTGAGGGTGGTAGTGCGGGCAGATTTCTCGCGCAGGGACTGTGACGCTTTGGTCCAAGCATCATCCGATATTCTATCTACGTTCAATTCTCCTTGGCCCCTGGCCTGATCCGTCCATTGGAGTACCGACGTATTCTGTTGCAGCTTCCCCTTGCTATATGATTGTTCCGCGCCGTAGTCCGAGTGAAGCTGGCGCCACATCGAGGACACTGGTGCCCCGGCCGTGCTCGCGATTTCTCGAGGATATGCCTTCTCAAATTGCTCCGCGTGGTGAACCTTCGTCCGTTGCAGCCGTGGCTCCAGCAACAAAGATCCCTGCCTCTGTCTTTGTCTCGATGGCGAGGAGATGATGGTGGTAGGGGTGGAGAGGGTTGTTTAGGTGGTGGTGGTGGTTGCGGTTCTGGTTCTCCTCGTTCGACAAGAGGCTTTGGTTCGTCGTAGTAATCGAATAACTCGTCATCGTCGTCGTCATCGCCATCGTCGTCCTCATCCAAACCCTCGTCTTCCTCCCCTTTTAGGATCTCACCCTCTTCAGCTTCATCACCACAATGCATTTCGTCCTGATCCTCACTGCCACCACCTTGTGCACTCTCTTCCTCGTTATCATCATCTTCTATCAGCTCGTCTTCGCTATCCCCGACTTCCGATAGCTCACTCTCCACCGTCGCCTGCACGTCCGCCAACCATCTTTGAGGATCACGATACAACAGTTGGTGGCGATACAATGGCAGTTGATAGTTTATGGGGCCCGTTAGCTGTAAGACGTTGATGACCTGGAGAAAACGCCTGAAAAGGTTAAGGTCCTCCTGCAGCGCCATGTCATCGCTCATGGTGAAATCGGATAGCATCACTCTGCCGGTTGTGTCATCGAGTGTCAAGTCTTATGTTTTGGCTTAGGGCTAGATGGCGCCACCGATTGCGGAGGGAAGGTGGTGCCACTAGAACAGTCCAGCCAAGCCCCATTCGAGGCGACCCGCCAGCGCGTCCTAAATTGCAAGGAATAATGAGAGATGCCGACCGTCGCATGGGTACTAGGTTCGGTTCGACATGGAGTGCTCAATAGACGTCCAAGATGTACGGGGTCCTCGGGTGCATGGCTGCGGCACGGACTTTGACCTGACGCTGCTCTTCCAAGAGTCGATTCTGGGCATTGGGCCTCTATGTGTTGCATTACTCTGGGCTGGGTTACGGGTATGGCAGCTGCGTGCTGATGAAGTAGTTGTGGCTTCTCGTTTACTATATTGGACCAAAGTGGTGAGCGCCAACTGCCCACCGTTACGGTCTCTTGCTAATAAACAGAGCAGATTATCTATCTTTTAGCAGCAGTGCTACAGATCACTCTTCTTGTTGTGCAGGGTATACTCAAGACCTCGCTAACCCGTGCGACGATTGCGGCGCACTGCCTCAGTCTTGTGGGCTTCCTGGTGTTCCTCCTTGTCTCTCATTATGAACATACCCGGACGGTGCGACCGTCTACCCTCTTGCTCCTGTATTTGCTCTACTCCACCGTCGCAGATGCGCTGCGTGCAAGAACGCTATGGAGCATGGCCGATGATAACGCGGCCGCTTCCGCCGTCTTCACTGTCATCTGCGTGTGTAAATTTGTTCTTCTTGTCGCCGAGCGCGGGCGCAAGTCTGTTCGACCAGACATCCGCAAGCCTTCGCCCGATGAGGAAGCCGATATTTTCTCGCGAGCTTTCCTGTGGTGGATGCTGCCCTTATTCATACGGGTGCGGTTGAAATCAGCATCACCATTGACCACAGAGACTCTCCCAGGCGTTGAGTCCGACATGCTCCGTCCAATTTCCGTTGGCGATGAAAGACCCACGGTCTTCCACCACCTGTGGGATGCCCGCAAATGGCTACTGCTGACTCCGATTATTCCGCGGCTTGCCTGTATCGGCTTTACGTTCTCTCAACCATTCCTGGTATATCGAGCGACGGTCTTCATGTTTGAGCCGGATGGTCCAAACATAAAAAAGGTCGGCGGTGGCCTCATCGGCGCCTACGCTGTTGTGTATGTAGGGATCGCAGCATCGCAAGCCTTTTACCGTCAATGCACTGCCCGCGCCATCAGCGCCGTGCGAGCAGACCTAATAGGTCAAATCCATCACCACACGCTAAAACTCAGCTCATCGTCCACCTATCGCGATTCGGCATCCATGTTGATGAGTGCGGACGTGGAGCGGTTTGCCGCTGGCTCCCGAGACATGCACGAGTGTTGGGCGTGTATCATCGAGCTTGCCCTTGGCATTTGGCTGCTTGAGGATCGACTCGGCGTGACCATCGCCGCAACAGGAGGGTTAACGGCAATTTTTGTCGCGCTCACCATGGCTGTTGTCCCACCAGCTGCCAAACGGCAGAACAAGTGGCTGAAGGCTATGGAAAATCGCATCGCCGCCACGACCCAGGCTCTTGCCGCAATCAAGGGCATTAAGATGACTGGAGTTGCGCCGACAATCCGCAAGGACCTGCTGGGGTTGCGAGATATTGAGGACATAAAACTGAGACACTTTCGATATGTCCTACTGGTCGTCGCATGGGCGGCCTGGATTCCCGTCATCATGGCTCCGATCATGGGCTTCACCATCTACAGCCAGGCGTTCGGACATACCCTTACGCCACCCGTCGTATATCGATCGCTGACCATATTTACCCTCTTCGGCGACGCCATTGCGGCTCTCATCAACAGTGCCATTCAGTTCGTCACGGCAATTGCTTCGCTCCTGCGTATCCAGGAGTTCCTGCTAGACGATAATACACGCCATGATAGCCGACAGCTGCTGAGCGACATCGAGAAAGACACCGAGTCCGATGAAACCTCGCTGCTCCCGTCAGCACCAGTTCCGACACAAACAGGGAGTGAAGTGCTTCTGCGACGGCTGAGCAGACGTCTTTCTCGCCGACAACGTCCCGTCACACTTCAATTGACCCGGGCATCTGCAGGCTGGAGCTCCGAAGCACCCTCGATCGTCCAGAATGCAACACTCGACGCAGCTGCGCCCAGTATTCTGGCGGTGGTCGGTCCGATCGGGAGCGGCAAGACCACTTTGTTGCAGATGCTTCTTGGCGAGACGCAGCATGCCGCGGGATCAGTTGCGCTGTCGAGTTCGCACATTGGATACTGTGGCCAGACCCCGTGGCTCACCAACGACACGGTTAGGAACAACATTATTGGGTCGGACCTGTTTGACGAGAAGTGGTATTCGTCTGTGGTACTCGCGACTGCCCTCGATCGAGATTTCAAGGAAATGGCGCACGGCGATGCCACGGTGGTGGCCAATGAGGGGGGCAGTCTGAGTGGCGGGCAGAAGAAGAGAGTCGCTCTGGCGCGGGCGATCTACAGTCGAGCGCCCATTGTGGTATTGGATGATCCGTTCAACGGGCTTGATGGGAGGACAGAGGGATTCGTGCTTGAGGCAGTCCTGGGACGGCGAGGCTTGCTGCGTCAAGGGAAGACCTTGGTGGTTTGGGCGACCAGTACTGGTAGGTCAGCTTTTTTAGACCACTCATCGCAGATGGACTAAGTCAGAGCAGCGCAGCAGGTACGGTTCGCCGACAGAGTTATCTCCCTAGATCAGAACGGTTGTGTTCGAAAGCGGGACTCCTTGCTTCTCGTCCCTCCAACAGACGACACCGGTGAAGAACACGAACAGACACGCAACTCGTTTATCTTTGACGTGGTTCAGGATGGCCCTGCCGGTGGATTACCTCAAGGTCCAGCTGCCCCTCGAGCCATCCATGCGAGTGCGGGGGCACATCGGTACTTTGTTAGATTCTCTGGCAGACGGAAGTTCTTGGTGTTTCTGGTCCTCTGTGCCATCTTTGTCTTTGGCGTTACGTTCAATCGTAAGTTCCCTTATGTGTTGTTGCACAAGTTGCTAACACATGCAGAGTACTGGATATCCCGCTGGGCTGAGAGCAGCGTTACAGATCCATACAGTCCTCAGAAGATGTATATCGGCGTATACTTTGGCATCGGGGCGCTTACACTGATCTTCTGGACTGCGGCTGCTGCGTACGCCTACCTTACTTTATGGATTACTTCACACTCACTGACATAATGGCAGTTTCTTCGTCATAACCATCACCCAGCGCTCGGCCGACCGTTGTCATGAAGCGATCCTGGACACCGTCCTCGGCGCGCCCATGTCCTTCCTCGACTCTACCGCTGCCGGCGAAACAATCAACAGATTCAGCCAAGACATGCAGCTAATCGACACCGAGCTACCCTACGACGTCCTCGGGACCGTTACACAAGCCATGATGGTCATCGGCCTCTATGGAATCATCATCTACAGCTCGCCTTGGTCCGGCTGCGCTATCCCCGCCGTCGCCGTGGCAGCGTACTTCCTGCAACTGTTCTACCTCCCGACCTCGCGACAGCTCCGAGTGCTGGAAATCGAGGCCAAAGCCCCTCTATTCTCGAACTTCATTGAGACGCTCAACGGCCTTGCAACTATCCGCGCTCTGCGCTGGACAGCACACTATGCTCGCCGCAACCTCGATGCCATCCGCGTCGCGCAGCAGCCGTTTTATCTGTTGTTCTCCGCGCAAAACTGGCTGAATCTGATTTTAGATCTTATCACAGCTGGAGTTGCGGTGGCAATTATGTGTGTTGGAGTAGCGACACGGTCGCCGAGTAATGCGTCTCTAGGGCTGGCTCTGCTTAGTGCATCAAATGTGGGCGTCTCAGCGAAGCGCTTGATCTCGCACTGGACGAAGCTCGAGACAAGCATGGCGGCCGTCGAGCGAGTACGCTTCTTCACGGACTCGACACCATCGGAAGAAAGGACAAGTGCAGCTGTGGTCGGCGCTCAGGATTGGCATGGCGCAGGCAGTGTCAGCTTTAGCAACGTGTCTGCCAAATACACAAGATCAGGACCTCTGGTTCTGCGGGATGTCTCGATCACTATCCGGCCCGGCCAGCGTGTTGCTATATGTGGGAGAACCGGAAGCGGAAAGAGCACACTGCTATCCGCCCTCCTCCGCCTTCTACCCCTGCACAGCGGGACAATCCACGTCGATGACACCGACATCACTTCCCTTCCTCCCAACACCGTCCGCTCCCGATTCATTACCCTTCTTCAAGAACCACTCCTCATCACGGGCACAGTCCGCCACAATATGTGTCTGTACGAGCCCAACGCCGGCGATATCGAAATCATAGCGGCGCTGCAAGCCTTTCCAGGACTGTGGGAGGCGATCAATGCGCAGGGCGGACTTGATGTCGCGTTGACAGAAGGTCTCCTATCGCACGGACAGAGACAGCTCTTTTGTTTCGCACGGTCGACATTATCGCTCTCGCGGCCAGGCGGGAAGATTGTTATCTTGGACGAGCCGATCAGCCAGACGGGGAGTGACGCAGAGACAGAGAGGCTTATGGACGAGACAATCCGCGAGCGGTTCAAGGATTGCACGGTGTTGTGTATCGCGCACAATCTCGGTACCATAATGAGTTTTGATAGCGTTGTTGTTATGGATAGGGGCGCTGTTGCGGAGACGGGCAGTCCAACCGCGTTGCTGGATGATGAGAGCAGTTTGTTTTATAGGTTGATGCGGAATCAATCGAGGGAGGTGTAACCTACGGTACCAAGCGAAGAAATTACGAGCTCCAAGACTATTGATTTACCCAGTCGGCGATAAGTGCTGCCCTGAAGTCGCGCGACCTAGGTAAGCAAGGTAAGTAAGTAGGTGCTATATAATCTGTCCATATACGCTCGTATAAGACAATATTTCCTAGTAGGAGAGGAGATAGTGTCTATTATGAAGCAAGAAGGAGCTTCAGCCCGACCGTCGCATTGTTGGAGCTAGAGGTAGGGTTGTTCTACCTCGCAGAAGGACCCATATACCTACGTTACAGCCTGCGGGCCGTTCCTTCCCCATCCATTTCAAAAAACTCTTGGAGCAGAGTTCATTGTGATCAAGTTTCAGGGGGTCAAGGATCGAAATCCACTTTTTCCCACAGAGACTGATACTGCTTACTGGATCCCTTCCTGGATACAGCGGTGGGCCCAGACAGCCTGCCACACTAATATGAAACTTGCCCGAGAAATGAACAGACTCTCCAACAGCACCCATGCAAACTGCTAATCTGATTTGACGTGATCACACGCGTGATGACTCGGACCCTTGTTGCTCGTTATGCTGCGTGGAAAGCGCTGACAGGAGCCAACCCCGCTTTTCCGCAGGATGCGTATGGTAGGTGAAACAAACGTGGCGCTACCATTGAAGAAGGTATGGGTTTTTCCCTTAAATTAAGGTGACCGAAGGCACTTCTGATATCTTAGATTCCATCTTCTAATCGACCCTCAAAAGGTTCCAGAGGAGTACAACTTGTCTCAAGCCCGAACCAGGAACAAGGGTAAAACCGCTACAACAGAAGCATGGAATTGGAAGATCAAGTTCAGCCTCCCTGGACCAAGGAAAAATGCGATGACTGCCGAGAGTCGACACCGTCGGTCTACTGTGGCAAGTGCGGAACTGTGCTATGTCAGTTCTGCTATCCACTGCTCCATGCACATCGGAGGGGTGATTTGGACCATCCGCAAATCTCAATCGCGGAGTAGTAAGCACTCTGTTCAATTGACAATATTACCGTACCGTTGACCTTTCTCCTCATATAGCCGGTCATTGGTGGAGATCTTACATCCGAGCCCTGACAGCAGCATTCAGGAGAAGAAGCTTGAAGGGGAGGCCGAAGCCCTCTGGTTCTCGGTGAGCCAAACGGAAAAGGGGGAATTGGAATTGGAAGAGACAGCCAGATTCAGCAATCTTATGAAGCAGTACCTGGGGGATATAACGTCAACGTCTCCCCGGCCCACCTCTCTACTCTCCTCTTCTTGTCCCCGGCTTGCTTCCTTCATAGGGAACACAGGGGCTGGAAAGAGCAGCCTGATCCATTTGCTCATGAAGCATCCATGGGACGCCTCCACAAGTACCGTTCGAAGACAAAAGCTCCAGGATATCCCCCTTCCTGTAGTGGGACAGCCTGAGAGCACCATCCCAACCTCGGGAGACGTTCATCTCTACTACGATGCCCTGACAAATACCGACGAATCGCAGCAATCAAAGCCTCTTCTGTACGCTGACTGCGAAGGATTCCACGGCGGCGATCAGCAGCCAGCAGGACATAGACCCCGGACGAACATAGGCAAGAGCGATGACGATAGCCGAACGCATGTACATTTTGACAGATGGTACACGTCCTTACGCCGCGGAATCAGACGGATTCTCAACCTCCCTAGCCGTCTTGAGGCTCAGCGAAAGACAGCGATTGGAGAGCTTTTCCCTCGGATTCTCTACAACTTCTCCGACGTGGTAGTTCACGTTGTGATCAGTGCAGCCTCCAGAACACGAGAGGAAGACATTGTCAAATTACTCGAATGGGCTCAATCTTCAAGAGCTGCAGCCGTGAATCGGGCCCTTCTACCTCACTTGATTGTCGTGTTGAACATGTCGGACCCGGATTCGGAATTGAACTGGGACGCCAAAAAAATGACTGCAAAGATATTCAAAGAGCATCAACCGGCTCTGGTTGAGAACAAAACCATCAGGGAGCATAAAGAGGCTCTCGAGCGCATACATGCTAGGATCGATACTTTGGAAGACCTGCTCAAGTACTCATATTCGTCCGTGCAGTTCATCAAATTGCCCAATGGCAGCAACAGCGCCAGACTTTCCAAACAATTGCAAGTTCTACATCAAATGATCTATGATACGACAGAGGAAGCGCATGACATCAAGAGGAAGGCTAAAATGCTACTGTGTTCGGACGATCTCAACACTTTCTTCCGGCTAGGCTTCGACCACTACGCCACCAACCTCGACAAGCCCTTCAGCTTCCTCGAAACCATATTTTCTCTACACCCACTGCCAAACGAACTTGCATCTAACTACTATGGAATCATGAAGGCTGTGAAAATAGCCGACCAGCATAGTAAGACCAAAAGATCAGCCAAAGAATTCTGCGATGCGGTCGTTCCAGCCATCTGCAGCGCCATCGCACTAGATGTCTACAGATCCCGCGAAGGAATGCCAGGAACGCTTGCACAGATTTACCGTGGCAATCCTCTCTCTGAAGATGACGATTGGCAAGTAATCCCTGGCACGTACCTCTCCCACCTTAGGGAGGCGATAACACTGTTTGAGAACTGTGACTGTCCCTGCGACTTTGTGTCACCATCTGGTGAGAAATGTGTCAACGCTCTCTTGGGTCACCAAAGGGCTACGCACCAAAATGCAGCGGGTCGCGATATCGGCTTCGGACCCTTTGAGTCACAATTCGTCGATGATCTGCAAAACCCTATGGAAGCTGGAATTTTAGAGGCACTAGATGATGTGGAGAAGCAGCTGGAGAACCCTACTGCAATCGTCCGTGAAGGCGGGGGCAGGGACGCGAAGTTGAATGCTATTTGGGCTGTGCACGAAGCCAACCTCCGGCAGCTCCATTCTTTGGTCCCCGGTGTAGTGATCTCGAACCCTTCCACATGTTCCTGGTGTTTCCGGAAGCCACCCACCGCGATCCTACCGTGTGGACATGGGGTCTGTAGGGCCTGCATGATCGCTCTTTCCGTGCACGAGCACTCTACCTCAGGCGAAGATCCACGGTTGATCCGCATCGACCAATGCTTTTTCCACCCCAAGCCAGTGGAATTCATGCCCTTTCGATTCCTTCTTCTCCCAGAATGGATAGGTAAGCGACTACTGACTCTGGATAGCGACGGTACCAAGAGTAAGTTCCACCTTGACATCCTCGCTGCTATTGAGCAGAGACTTGGGGGCAGTATCCCGGTTCAACGCTTCTTCGACATGGTCGGTGGCTCAGGCGCCGGGGGTTTGCTTGCGCTCGGGCTTGGTATAGGCTGCTGGACAACACAAGAAGCCTTCCCAAAGCTTAGGGAACTGAGCGATGGCCTGCAAAGACCAGAGGTAACCATTTGGGATTGGTTTACTAGTAAAAAGCAATCGGTGTTTTATCAGACCAGGCCCTGGGAAGATGCAATAAAACGCGCATTCGGCCACTACGCTAATACGGCAATACTCCAGACGAAGGTACCGAGACCGATTCTCCAAATAACTCCTGCTGACCCTGCCACTACGGTAGTGCTCACTTGGCATCCCCAGCGTTTTTGTGACGGCAACAAAAGAGGACGGCAGGGGTGCATTGATCGCCAATTACATCAGGCCCAATTCCGATAGTAGCTCTCTCCCAGCCCTCCCCGGGACCACTAGCAATCGCAAATCGGAAACAATGGCGAAGGACTCAGCGAAGGATGCCACCTATGAATTCGTGCGCTGTGGATTGCAGGGTGGAAAATTCAAGGTATGGGAAGCAGCAAGGGCGACCACTGCAATCCCGGGCCTCTTTGAGCATTTCATGCATGCGAACCGGCGGGTCTATCTGGGCGGACCAGAGTTCAAAACGGAAACTGCTCGAGTGGTGTTGTACGAAGCCCAGAGCCTTTGGCCGGGTGTAGACTTCCCACAACGCCCCGACCTGCTCCTTTCTATCGATGGGGGCCCGTTTCAAGAGCCTGAACAGCCAGACCTGCTGATGAGCGACTATTATATCAAATTGTCTTCCGATCCTTCAAAGAGATCTTCGAACCAGAATCAGATGGCCGCTTTCGATTTTGCAGATACCGAAAGACCCGGGAAAGCATTGTCGGAGAGGTTGACTATCGCGGTCGATGAATTGGCCTATCGCCTACTGTCTACGTCTTTCTACTTCGACCCTACACACGTCCAATATGAGGACAATCCCAATCAAGTCACACTTCAAGGTAGGCCTTCCACAAACCAAATTGCACACATCTTCTGTACTGACAACCTCTAGGATATATTAGGTGCCGGTTTGCTGACAGATCAGTCGAAACCAAGGCTCTAGGCCATTTGCTTCGCAGCTACCAGGGTTCGCGGTTCACACTTAACGAAGGCTCCCAAGACTGGATTATGGATGAAGCCGCCATCAAGGAATTGGCCGACCATGGTGTGTTGTCCCTGTTCATTGAGTTCAACCTCAGAACGCCCGAATCCAAATTCACCATCAGCTTGGCGACATTTGATTTTACCCGTCCAATAAGTGCATGTCCCATCTCCATCAGTGATATTACGACGCATATCTAGGAGTGTGTCTTGCTCCATGAAGTTGTTTGTATTTAGTTACTGAGATCGAACGCTTTTACATGCAAACTGCTCAACGGTTGTTGAACTGTTGCTTCCACTGCAGTTGGCAATCTCGCTGGAAGATATCTTATCTCTTGAACTTAGAGGCCAGGTCCCCAGGTTAGCAAAAAAGATTAGAAACTCCCTAGTCTAAGTAGGCTTCGTGCATTCCGGTTGATGCCGTGTCGATTCATTAAGTCTCAAGGTCAACACTATCAATCCAAATGAAATCCATTACTCATTACTCATTATCTTTCCTACTTAGTACGGAGAAGACACCACCTGCACTCCCCTTCCCCCAGCTAGTATCCCCCTCACCCTCTCCCTAACCTCCCCAACAGCCCCCCGCAGCCTCTCAACCTCCGCACCCTCCCTCCTACACGCCCTCGTAAGAATCCCAATCGCCTCAATCGTAGCCGACAGCGTCGCCGTCTTGCTCTGCCGCGCCCCGGGCCCCGGCCCCTCCAATGCCACCGTCCACTCCGGGCTCTCGGTCTTGCATATTCGGCTCACGGTCTCGGAGAGGAGTGTTTGTGTGAGCGTGGCGTATTTCTCGTTCAGGGAGGAGCGGTAGCGCTTTTCGACGGCGTAGTGGGGGCGTTGGGTTTGGGTTTGGGTTTGAGGGCATGGCGATGGAACGGCGGCTGCTGCTGGCGGGGCCGATTTGCGCTTGGGGTTGCGTGCAGGTGCGCTCTGCGTTGAGGGATCGGAATCAGTACCGTATGCCATGGGTGGGGATTCGATCTTGTTGGTTTGAGATGGGTGGGTGCAACGTACGCTCTTCATGCTCGAGCTCCGACTGGAACTGGACTTTGGGTTTGACCGCGCGTGCGAAGGGTTCGATCTCGAACTTAATCTTGATCTTGAGATCCCGGGGCCCTGGGGCGGTGGCTGAGACGGAGTCGGTCGTGTCGCAGTCGCAGTCGCAGTCGCAGTCGCAGTCGCACCTGGTAATAATGCTGGTGCTGGGGCTGGTGCTGACGCTGGTGTTAATGCGGGGATTGGTGCTAGGCTTAGGGTTAGCGGTCGCGACCTCCAGGGCTCCAGTTCATGCCGGCCTGTCATTGACTAACCTCTTGTGGATGATGCTGAGACCGAGCTGTTTGAACTTAGAGGTGGAAGGGGCGAGGGGCTGAGAATGCCCACGTCCATGTCCAAGTCCAAGGGCCAGGGATACTGGGTGTGAGTGTGTAGCCCTACCTGCGGGCTTGGCGGGAGCTGGCAGCTGCCCACGTCTGGCAATGACCAGTCGAGGGTGGAGAGTAGGGGGTCGATTGTGCTCATGGATGATGGGGCTGGTAGTGGTGCATTGAGGTCGATGTCTAGGAGGTCGTCGACTGTTGCGCATTAGCCCTGCTCAGGTACTGGTCTGTAATGGAGGTAGATGTACAGGATTCGCAGCCTGGGGGTAGGCCGAAGTCAACAAAGTCGGTTGACATAGTCTATGCCGTGGTTTGTATGTATTAAATGCAGTATGTGAAAGGCACAGAAGTCGTGGCGAGAGGGATTGTTGGGCGAATCAAGATGTTGAATATTCTTGTGCCTTCGCTGTGCCGTATATGTACCCTGATGAATGTATTTGTCACCACCCATCTGGCCTTGTTTGTGCTATCTTCGCCCTGGTTTTCACCTACCTCACCCTCGGGGCCCCTGGCTTGGCCTGATCGTGGCAGTGGCAGCGCCGCACGCTGGGCGCAGGCCTAGTCTACTACAGTCAACATGGAGTTCTTAGGTGGCTCCAATGGGGACGGCTGCTTGGATGCGAGATAAGCTCTTGGTGCCGGACCGGGGGCCGGGCCGTTGGGGGCCGTCGAGCCTGAACAGGCGGGGAACCAACGAGCTCAAGCACAGCCGAGAGGGGGCAGACTTAGAGCTTTGGGGGCGGTTATGGGGGCCGCTGGGGACCACCAACCAACCTAAAGAATATATAGTACGTATTTTATCAATGTGTTCTGGGACTTTACCTACTGCTGCATCCTTCAACTTTACTCCCAATTCACCATGAACCGGAACCAGAATCAGAACCAAAACCAACCCCCCCAGACTCCTATCCCTCCTGAACTTGCCGCGTCTCGAGACGACTTCGAACTCTTCCGACGGCTCCTGCGAGTCGCTCGCCTCCTAACCGCTGACAACTCTGACAATCTTTGTCCGTAATTTGCCCATGGCCCCGAGCCTCAACCCGCACGGTACATGGCTAACGATCGAAAGTGAACCAAAGCACACAGCGTCCGGCTTCGCTCGCTAGCCGCTTTGATCCTCAGAGTGTGCCCTGTGATGGGAGTCTTGTGGGCCTTCTGCACCCGGCCTTGAGAGGCAACATAACCGGTAGCCCCGGCGGCAGGCCAACTGGTGGAGGTTCGAGCCACAGAGACGTCCAGTGCGACGAGGACGGATACAGCCCCAGCGTCAATAATGAAGGCCAAGAAGACGACGAAGAAGAAGACGACTACGCGTCGAGTCCACGTACTCTTAAGCGAAAGCGTCCAAGCTCGCCACAAAACAGAACGCGGCGTCTACGGCCGCGTCAACCGGCAAGCCCGGCGCCAGCTCAACGACAGCCCCCGTCAGGACAAGAGCAAGAAGCGGAGCAGGAGCAGGAGCAGGACCAAGGACGACCACACGCCGCAGTCGAAAAGCGGTACCGGGCCATGGTCAACGCCAAAATCCAACACCTGCACGCGGCGATTCCGGCCTCGAACACATTCAGTCTGGACCCTGAAGAGCAAGGAGAGACCTCGGAGAAGACGCCAACCAAGTCGGTCGTTCTGGACAGGGCCATACAGTACCTGAGCCAGCTTGTCTCGGCATATGAGCAGTACGAGAACGAGGGGAATGCGCTCAGGGCGAGGTTACAGAGTTGGCTTGAGATATCGGCGTTGGAAAGTGAGAGTAATGCAGCCATTTAGTTTGGAATCACATCTTCGCGAAAATATGTACCGTCTGGCCTGCCCACATGATAACCTACATCCAGCAGCCGTGGGGGCCATAGTATTCACATGGCTTGCTTGATGGAGAATGGCCTTGCTACTCAACATCCACAATGAACCTATCGATATCAGCGTATGTCAGACAGGTGAGAAGAGTCCATTCCTTGAAGACTCACGCCCCCAACTTTTAAATCCATGTGCTAAGGACTGGAGCTTGCTTGTTGATTCTTTGAAATTCCACAGTGCTGCTATTGACCATTGGCAGATTGTGGGCCGAAACAGCTGTGGATGACGGATCTAACCCAATCCCAGTGATCTGGTGCGCATGTCTCAGGTTCCAGGGATCTCAGGAAACCCTGATGATTGGGATATAAGCCATCGTTCTTGTAAGAAATGCAGTGGCACCACTTGCACGCGTTTCTCAGGAAAATAATCCCTCATTGCCTGTGGTGCCACTTGCTAGAGCATATCCACGGCCATAACCCATTCCTGAGGCCTCCCACAGTCGATGCGTATCCGGTGGTGCCCCCGGTACCAAGTGGCCTTTTAAATCAACGCCCTTGCCTTCTGTACCTAAGGTTTTCTCTGATGGACAAGGTGCAGGTATGCAGCCAGTCCGTCATCTCTAACCGCTCGCACCCAATACAGTTTCCAACGCACGGTAAACCAGTCTGGATCCCTGGCCTGGGTGCGCGCAAGGAACTCATTCTCCCAAGCACGAGCATAAAATGGGCACTGGGCCAGCCATCCCGCGTTCTAAACCACCGAGCCGGACTGCTGGACGTCGACTTCCCCAAGTACCTACTGGGGGATGACTTCTTCCTCAATGATCCCTGGCACGCGCACCTCGTCAAGAGCGAGCTAGTCCCCGAGTTAGACCATGTCTGCGAGGTGATGACCGTCGAGCTCGAGGCTGCATTCAATGACTCTTTCGGTGCGGATACTAAGGATTGGAGGGAAATCGATATCCTCGACACGATGCGGAAGATCGTCGGGCGGGCTTCGTGCAGATTTATCGTTGGCGAGCTGCTTTGGATGTTGTATGTTGTCCTTATCCTTTACCGTGGGTCTTCCATCTCAATCCTCGTAGGTATCGACGCAGGACACGGTGACTAGGTAACAAGTCCAGGCCGCAGCGACTCGTACATCAATCATGTCTACAACATGGTCGACCAAATGCACCTGAGCACGGGACTTCTCCTCCTAAGCCCGCGCATCCTCCACCCCATAGGTACTTGGCCCTCTGATCCGCCGTCGCGCACAAGCCCGCTTCGACAAACTCGCCGCCATGATCGAGGCCGAGTATCACGCCTGCCTGGACAGCCTTCAACCAAACCAAACCTCCCAGCCAAACGACTTCTTCCAGATGATCCTCCGGTATGCGCAGCGCGAGCGGCCGCACGAACTGAACCTCTATGCCATGACACGCCGCCTCTTCCTCGCGAATCTGGGCTCCATCCACCGCACTGCGTTCCTGACCACAAATGTCCTGCTGAACATCATCAACTCAAATACCAAGCATAGCACAATCGCCATGCTCCGCGAGGAGGTCGCCCACGTCCTCACGGATGATGGGTTGGAACGGACAGATATGTCCTCCTGGAACAGACCACGCACGAACAAGCTCTTCCGGGCGGAGAGCGTCGGCCGCGAGACAATGAGACGGCACTCACTCGATAACCGGAGCGCAATCTGCAAGGACCTTGCGGATGGGATTGTGACGGGCGATAGGACGCCATTCCCCGGGGCGCGAGGGTATCGTTCGTCGGACATCCCGCGCAGATCGATGAGGGTGTGTACGAGGATGCGCAGCGATTCGATCCGTTCCGGTTCTCGAGACCGTATGAAGCTGCTCAAGCGGCGGAGGCCGATGCGAGAGCCACGGGGAACCCACGGGCGAAAGCAGGTCTAGGCGCGCAGTCCTTCGTGAGTACAGGCCCCTACCACCTGCCTTTCGGGCACGGGAGGATGGCTTGTCCCGGTCGGTGGCTGGTGGATTTTGAAGTCAAGATGATAGTGGCGTATGCGGTTTCGCGGTATGAGCTTGGATTCCCGGCTGGGTGTGGTGGGAAGAGGCCGGGCGTTAGTTGGATGATTGAGGCGATGCTGCCGCCGAAGGGTGCGAGGATCAGGGTTAAGAGAAGGAAGATGTAGATATTCTTCTGATGGATATTGCAATGAGGGCTCAACTTTCCTCAGTCTCCGTGATGAGTTGACAATGTAAATAGATAACTGGAGATTGCACAACATATATTTGTCCTACAAAGCATATTCAATAGGGTACTGCGAGAATTACCGGGAGGCTTGGTCACTGTTGAGTAAGGGCTATGCTCAGTTATATTCATTATCATCCGACTCGGATTGCGAATAATAAAACAGGCGTAAACAAACAGTACATGACATATATATATATTACTCAATATATAACCAACATTACGCAGTACATTAACCAGCAAATAGATATCTCAGCCAAATGTCACACATTACAATGTCATCATCCGGTCATTACTAAGACGAAGCAATTAGCTTCTTGGGAGTGGGAACCTGTCCGTCAAAGTGAACACGGAAGGCTGAAGGAAGTTAGCAATGCTCTTGGTCTAATCACACGACTGGAGAACTTACTCGTCGGGAAAGGAGAGAACGCGCCGTGGTCCTCGCGCATGTAGACAGTGTAGCCGTCAGGGCGAACAACCTTCTTCAGCACACCCTGGGGACCAGGGGCAGGGCGCAGGTTGTCCAGACTGAAAGCGGCGCGGACCATCGCAGTAACCGCGGTAAGGGTGGCGTCCTTGCCGAGGCCGACCTGAGAGCCGATGCCGTAGTTGAGGTACGATTCATCGGGCCGGTCGAGGCGCACTGTGTCGGGGTCAGGGAAGGCCACGGGGTCACGGTTGGCTTCGGTCTGGAAGGTGTTAGCTTATGGGCGTTAGAGATGACTAGTGAAGAAACTCACCGATCCAATGAAGATTTCGTCACCGGGCTTGAGGTTGACATCAACATCTCCCTCCTTGACGTAGAGGTTGGTCTCGGCCTTGCGGTAGGCTCCTGACCCGGCGTTCAGGCGGATGGCTTCCAGGGCGTAGCGGGTCAACCTGGCATCGGACTCGGGAGAGTCCTGCTTGGCGAGAAGGCTGATCTCAGGAAGGTACTGCTTGCCATCGTTGATGTAGTAGTCGACAATACGAGTAAACATCTGGGCTTGACCGTGGACAAGCTCGACCGCTGTTGGGATAATCTGGCCGTAGGTGATGTCGGAAACGCTCAGACCATTCTCTGATAGACGCTTGATGAGCTGGTCACCAAGATCCTTGAGAACATTGTGGTCGTCGCGGAAGCTGTCGATAACTCTCGAGAGGAAGCCGGGAGAGCTGATGGACTTCACATGGCCCTCGACCTGACTACCAAGCTCCTTGCTAACAGCATCTGCAGCCTTGCGAAGCGGGAACGATTTGGTGGAGTCAACGTCAAAGAAAATTGCATTGTAGATAACTGCCAAGGCCGTGAAGATTTCATGATCGGTGAAAATGCCCTTGGAGTTCTCCTTGCTCTTCAAAGGAAGCGAGAGAAGCTTGGATGCAAATCGAGCAGGCACGATGTTTCCGACACTGTCATGGAGTTAGCCAATAACTCGTTGTGGAGGGTAGAGACTTACTCCTTCACAATGTCAACTTGCTTCCTTCCGGCAAGGTTGGTCGACTTGTCAGCGAGAAGTTCGAGAGTCGTCTTTTCATAGAACTCCTTGATGCTCTTCTTCCACTGGGGCTCACTTAGGGTCTTGCTCCAGAAGTCCTCGCCACCCTTGCCAGGGTGGATACGGGTGCAATCACCCCAGACCACACGGAAATCCTTCTGCTGGTCGAGGACGAGCTTGACATTGGCATAGGAGGTCAGGCTGACGCGAGGAGCCTGGAACTGGGGCTTGTCCCATGAGTAGTCGGCCTCTCTACCGAGGTTCTTCATAATGACCTTGTTCTCGCTGGGGATGGTCATGGGGTAGTGGGCGTAAATGGAGTCGGGCTTGAACCAGTTGGGGAACGCGCGAGTGGCGAGCTTGTAGAAGACACATCCTTGGTTGATGTTAAGGTCATAGCGGACTTCGTTGTAACCCCAGTTGGTCAAGTTTCGGGGGTTGTAGTCGATCTGTCCAGATTAGCAACTTATTTTCACTTTTGGGGATTTCGAACTTACAGTGTAGTGTCGGTCACCACGCACAAGCGCAACAGCGTCAGACAGAACCGCACGGGAGATAGTGTAAGTAGGAGCAATACCGACACCAGGAACCATGGGTTCCTTGGCCTCCTCGGATACGATACCGGGGTACAATTCGACGTAGTCGGGGTGGCCGTACAAGCTTCGTAGCGATTCGGCAACATCGGGGTCCGAGTTGATCTCCTCGAAGGTTTCGTAGTTCTTCAGACCGAAAAATTTACGGAACTCGTTGAGAGATCCGACGTTCCATTTACGACCCTGCTCGATACCAAGAACCTCGACGGCTTTGAGAACCTTGGGCACGTTGCGAGCACCGAAAGACCCTTGTTGAAGAGTAAGCAGTATTCCCGAATTTTTAGTAGAATTGACGTACCAGCAACATCCTCAATGGCAAGAGTAAGAATGCTGACTAGCTCCTCGTCCTTAAAGGTACCGTCCTCTTGGCGCTTCAAACCAGCAAAGGTGCGCTGGGATGGGTCTTTGGGAAGGCTAGCGCCATACTTTCCAAGACCCATGAGCAGCTCCTGTGTAGTGATCTCTGAGCCAGGCTTTCCGATAAGCTCCTCATATACTTGCTCGGTCCATTTCTCATCGTTAGCACTGATGGCAGAGTGCCATCGGTACGCCAAGTTGAACTCTACGGAACACTGGTTTCCGAGACCAGCCGGAGTAGTGCCATTCTGCATCTGAGCACGAGGGTCCTGTATCGTATTAGAAGCCCGCCCAATCGCGGGGACCGAGCACGTTACTCACCAAGCACCAATCACTGTTTACTCGGTTCAGGTTGACGATCGTGCGAAGGTAATCGTATAGAGTGATGTTAATAAACAGACCACAGGTGACGCTGTCCAGACTTAGAATGACGTTGATTGACAAGGTGGCAGTTACTCACAGTCGGCCAGTCTGGAAAAGATCCTCATCGTACTTAGCCCACGCTTTCTTGGCTTGCTCCTCTGGCAGGTGAGGGCTGGGCTTGGTGAAACGGCCGTTTTCATTGATGGCGGCAAGCTCTTCGACAACATAGTTGTGGAATCTGATGATCAGCTACTCAGCCTGGGCAACTCGCAGATTGGACATACCTGTTCAGCATAACAAGAAGAACGCAGCAAGCAGCGGGGAAGGCCTGCAGTCGCGGCTCAGAGAAAGCATCTGGCTTCAGCTTTCCATCCTTGTGCTTACGAACAAGGTCCTGTTCTTCCTGCACATCACCATACAAAATGGCGAGATCAAGGTAAGCCGAGGTCTTGTTCTTGGTGTAGTCTCTGTAGTCGGTCTGGAATATATCTGAGCGAGGACGTTAGTTGTGCCCGGAACCGCCAATTCCCAACGAACTGACCGTGAATAATCAGGGACGCCCAGTCAAAGAACAGACTCGACACCTTGTTAGGGTGAGGCGTAAATTTCTGTCGAGCGAACAAAGTGTCAAAGACCAAGCCAGCGTCCGGAAGACCCCCAGGCTGGACGGTCAAGGGCTCAATGGAGCGCGAATACGCCGTGTTCGCAGCTCCCAGCCACGGAATGGTGGGGTTGTTGTTGGAACCATCGGCAGAGCGGTACTGATACTCATTTCCCATATACCTGGACCAAGTTATAATCTTGACAAGTTATTGCGCGCGGTGAGCTTACGAGAGCGGAGGGTGAGGCAATGAACCCCAGAGCTCGTCGAGGAAAACGTTTGTGAGGTCGGTGCGCATCTTCGAGTTCGAAGGGAGACTGCTAACAATCTACAATCGCGTCAGAGTCCCGGTGCATAACTCATAATGGATCGCCTGAATTCTGTGCCACTAACCTGAATAACTCGCTCCATGATCATCGTCTTATCGTCTGTGAGCTCCCCATTGATCTTGGTCTTGATCACATCCTTCAAGGAGGCAAAGTCCTTGAATCCAAGCGATCTCAAGTCGTTGAACAAGCCTGAAGGATTCTCCTTCTCGAGATATGCGGCTTCTCCGCCCTGGTGAGGGATCGGGCGAGAGGATGAGTGAAGCACCTGTGCATACTTCTCAAAGACGGCGGGAACATCTTCGCTCTCAGCACTGCTGCCGCTGTCCGATGAGGCCCTGCGCGGAGAAGGCACCTTGGACTGGCGTTTCGCGCTGTTGTTGGTCGCAGACGTGCCGTGAGCATGGGAGCCATTGGCCTTTGACTCGCGATCGGCCTTTTCGGCCTTGTCCCCCTTGGACTTTCTGAAAGTTGAAAATCTTCGCATCATCGTGGGTATCAATACGCGAAAACAGGAAACGTGAGAAGGTAGATAAACAGAACAAGGAAAGCAGCTGCTTAAAAGCGCGGACGAAGCGGCAGGCAGGAAAAAGAAAATAACTATAAAGCAGAACTAAGGATGACGATTAATAGGAAGCGACTCCACGTGTATTGGCACAGCTCCCAAGTAAATCAGTCTGTGCTTCAGATCCGTTGGTTGTACCTCGCGCTTGTGACAGTCTGTCTGTGTAATGCAATGAATGTGAGAGCTACCGCTTCTAAGAGCCGAAGATATTAGGAGAGAAATAGCGAGGTGCAAGTGGGGGGGTGCCGCGCGAGCGGACACTGGACAGGGACCCGGCTTTATGTCATTATGCTTATGATTTCGTGGAAGCTGATTGAATGTATTGTTGTGGCGGAAGACACCGTCTTCTGTGGCTTCATGCTTGCCCAGCGTCTCAGAAGTAAGGACACAAATTGTGGGGATCTTGAAAAGGGGGGCAATCTCAATATGATGTGTCGTGCCTCTTGAGTTCTCGAGCTCATGAAGGGCCATGGCCACCTGGAGCTGATCGCTTCGGCTCGGGTCTCCTTACAAGCTCGTGTATTTGCTTTGCCATAGGCCCAGCGAACGGGAACAGCTCCGCACAACAAAGCTCACAATTGGCCAAGCAATGAAGAAAGCTAGATTGGGCCATTGAAGCAATAAGAGGTGATGGTCGGGAGGACATCCACTCAGGTTCAGCTGATTTGAGTCAGTGGACGGTGTGTTCCGCCAGCCACAGTGTGCGAGACACACGGACAGCCTGTAAATCTGTGCAAGTTTTTGCGTGTTGTGGAGCTCCGAGCGAGAAAATCGACGCCAAGATATGAAAAACGCCTGGAGAGGAAGGCGATAGGCCTGCAGGACGCAGTGCCCTTCTCATGTTCTCATACCAATGATACCATTACCAACCGCGACCCTGGTAAGAATCTCGAAGAGCTAGCTGATCCGGTGGGAAGGATCGACTGAGTCGACTCTCCACATTGGCGCGTCGGTCCCCATGGCCAAAGCTTCCGCCAGCTAAAGTTCTTCTCTGACGAAAGACGGAACGTTTGTCTGCCAGTTGTGATCGAGGAAACTCGATTTTGTTTCCCAAGGCCGAGTCCTTTCCGTCACACGAGGCTTGAACAGGTATTTCCGAGCAGAGAGAGGAGACACCGAGAGCGTGGTACGGGGGCGCTTGAGAGACATGGATGATCTGGCGGGCACGGAGTGTTCGGAGCTGCACCCTGAGTCAGAGAAATCGGATTGGATGAGAGGCTGCAGAAGGAAAACCACCAACTCGAGAAACCCCGCTGCGGTGCAAATACTAGAGATCCAAGTGGGCCTTGGCGAGATTTTCCCACGCGTTTCAGCACAAGATCATCGTCGATTTACGTGCCCCGTAATCAGTCTTTGCAACATTGGATTTCAAATTTACTTGCGATGAACGCATCGATCAGCGAGCGAGAGATATCGGACCAAAGAGGGTAAAGATACTTGTCAGCGATCGTCAGAAGCTAGCGAACATCAGCGCTCAGAGTGCGCAAACATCGGTTAGAAGAAAGTTGGTGGCAGGCAGACGATCACGGGACCGGTGGATCGGCCAAGACGTCGAGCAAGGAGTTCGTCTCTTGTCAGCGTTCATTCAACCCATTTTCTTGATGGGTATACTCAGCACATACAAAGTAGACCATGCAATCCTTTGGACCATATGCAAGTGATAGTTGCTACGAAGCTTACCTCCAAACTCCATGTCGTGGATGCGATTTCGCCGCATCTCGGTTATCGCCCATGATCCATGGGTTAATGATCGGCTCCTACCGAGTCCACCACGCCCGCCGCCGTCACTTTCGCGCTAGGTACGCTAGGACCTGGCTCCATCGTTGATCCATCACGCTAGGTTCGCTCGCTGACGAACTAGTCGATTAGCTCTGCCAGAAGGAAGAGATCCGCCACAAGAAAGGTTGCAGAATCTATGTTCTACCCTCCATAGGTCAGGCTTCGAATTCCGAGAAAGCCTGTCGATTGTCGAATGTCGTGGCAGACATAATTTCGTGCTAGACAGACGGCGACCGAACGAATATCTCCACGCACTGAGAGGTTCTTCAAGCCCCTTGCATACCTCCTGGGCGTTTGATTGGCTTTCTCGCATCCTTCGTTCCCTCCAAACTTTGAGCTGCTGCATCGGGTGCACCTTGCTCAAATAGTATTTGTCGGCAATGCGGCACGCGTTCTCAAGTACGCACGTCGAATGGATAATAATACCGCTAGCAAGGTGGGGATAATCTAAGTCACTACGGAGACTGTTCTTGGGACGGGAAAGGGAGATTTTCTCCGCCGATCTCGTCGGTGGCAGGTGCAAATAAAGTAACTGCACGGGATATCGAGATACAAGAGTGGAGGACCGGCGTGGGCATGGGTCCGTGTCGCTGGAAACTCGGCCGCGGCGGCGCGGCCACGCTCGCTGGCGTCAAGGCGGCCCCGCTAGGTACGGAGTAGGAACTGCGGTGGTGGTCGCCTCCGAGTATCCCGCGAAAGGTCAAGATAGACTCGTTCGCATGCCGGACGCCCCCATAAGCAAGACACAAAAAGTCATGACGTTTATCTCCGGCTCGCCTGCAGACGACGTCGATATTGTACAACGTCGAGACAGGGCAAAGGAGTCAGATGTATAGAATTGTTGCCACATGAAGCTTATGAACCCCAAAAAAGCGATAAAAGGAACGTGGTGGTCGTAAGCGTCACGACTCACGTTTCGCAAGAATACGAGTCCCATCGCAGGCGCATGTTAGTCTCACCACTAGTGGGATGGCGCTCTTACCGCAGCTGAGAATCAGCAGACTCCAACTTTCCAAGACAAAATTCCTTTTCGTTCATGCGTGAAACGGGGGAAGACATTTTTACTTTTCCATCCCCCCGGTCTCATGGATGTTCGAAAAAGTGTGGACCAAGTTGACCAACCATCGCATTTCTTCGCAAGAAGATTGACCCGTGAACTCGACGTCTCGCCCACTTCATTTCCCCAGCGAGTCAAGGCCGGCAGGGCTGCAGGAACTCGGGCTTGCAACTTACAAGCCAGGAAGGCTTGACACCATCGTGCATAATCCCTGTCTTTGATTCGAGAGCGTTCTCCAAACTCAGCGAGAGAGCCATTCTTGTGCATGTGTCGCTGCCTGGCCCCATAGGAAGAGCGTCTCAATGCCCTTATACAAGTAGCATCCCCTCCCAAGACCAACGTACATATCTTGGCTCCTTGCATCTCGGCCCCAGCCGTCAGAATTCCTTATCACTTCCACCCTTCCGCAGCGACCTTGAAGTGGCATCTTCCAACGCAACAGAATCGTCCAGTCATGGAAGGCGCGGGTGTTGGACCACGGCTAGCGAGGCCTAGGCAATTCGTTCTTTGCTTTGACGTAGGTGTCTTGTTATCCTGCAGTGGTAATCTGCTAAAAGAAATCTGGGCTAGGGTACGGGCAACCGATTCAATGGCGATGAGAGCGACAGTAATGTCTTGAAGATTTTCCGAGTAAGTCCACAGAGCCCGCGTTCGCAATGAGAGTATTGACGCTTGCTGCCGATGCAAGATGCTGGATCGCAGTCAGCCTCATCAGTTCCATTACTACCAACCAGGGATTGGAACATATGTAACAACCAACACACTTTCCCACACTGGTCGCTTCCAGCGCATTAAATCTGCGTATCAAAAGGCTAAAGACTCTGCAATCGGGTCTTCCTTCGATGCGCATGTCATGGGCGGGTACAAGTTCCTCATGAGGTTCTATAACCCCGGCGACGAAATTTATTTCATCGGTTTCAGTCGAGGCGCTTATGTCGCGCGGTTTCTTGCAGAGATGCTGGACTTTATTGGCTTGCTCGAAGCAGGAAATGAAGAACTCACCCGCTTTGCTTGGAAGACCTTCGCAAAGTGGCAGCAGCGGGGTGGCGACAGTGAGGAAGACAAGGCCGAGAAGCAGAAACTCTTCCGTTACATGAAGGCTTTTCGCGAAACGTTCAGTCGACCGATCACCCGAATCAAGTTCATGGGACTGTTCGACACCGTCAATAGCGTCCCAAGGTTCGAGTCCGCTTGGATGCAACGCAGCAAGTTCCCTTACACGGCACGAAGCTCGGCCAGGGTCATTCGGCATGCCGTGGGGATCGACGAGCGTCGGGCCAAGTTTCGACAAGACTTGATCTCTCAAGCGAGACCGAAGAAGAAGACCCATTACCATCACCATCCTCATCTGCGGGAATACCTGCGTCCACACAGCCGTGACCCCAAGGAGGAAAAGCCACAGGAGAATAACGTGCCTGAGATCGTTCTGAACGATAACCTGGATGTCGGCGACAAAATYAACGGAGCAGTTGACCCCGGGCATCAAAGCCAAGAAGACACTGGATCCGTCTATCGAAGTTCGCATGCATCTCACGAAAGCCTCCACTCTGGAAATCGATACCGTCCAACCTCCCCTTCACCCAGGAGAAGGAAGCCTAGTCTTGCGGTTCCAATGCCCACCGCGTCTACCGAGGATCTCAACTCCCTTCGAAGCGGACGAAGTGGGCACTCTGGAATGTCCCTCCAGGTCCCATCAGAAGGCCGAGTTGTGGAGGACGACGACGATCGAGAGCAGGACATCCAAGAGGTCTGGTTCCCCGGCGGCCATGCAGATATCGGCGGAGGCTGGACGCTCGGCGACGGCGAAAGCTGGGCTCTGAGTCATGCGCCGTTGGTATGGATGGTCCACGCTGCCCAGGCTGCAGGCCTCGAATTCGATCCCGCCAAGATGAAGCAATTCGAGTGTCTTGAGGAATTCGAGGGTGACTACAGCCCTATCAAGGAAAACATCAAGTGGCAAAAGAGCTGGTGCGAAGACCCTGCTCATGGCCATGACGATCAACCCAATGGAAAAGAGAACGGAATGCACACAACTGGCGACAAGGACTTTGAGCAGCCATCCAGTTCAAGCCAAAGATTCAAGGCTGCCTTGTATGCCTCGAGTACGGAGGGTCTCTTGCACGACTGTCTATCCTTCGGCAATGGCCTGCCGCGTCTTTCGGTGCTCACCTGGAGGATGATGGAGTACCTGCCGTTCCGCCGCATGGACCTGCAGGAGGATGGATCATGGGAACCGATCCGATGGCCGTTGCCGGGCGGAGAAGTCCGCGACATGCCGCATGACGCCCAGGTCCATGTCTCTGCCATCCGCCGCCTGAAGAAGGATCCCAATTACCGCCCGGGGAATCTGATTTGTGGGGGCGGTGGTCGTGGTGTAAAGCGAGCTCCTCCGGAGTATGGCATTGGGGAATGGGTAGTGAAAAGCCATGAAGGATGCCCTATTCGCGAGACCTATGTGCGGAAGAGGGCCTCCAAAATGTGCAAGGACGAGCACAATTGATTGAAATGACTTCTATACTTGTTAGATTTAGCAATGTTCGCTATACCTTGATACCTAATAGATTGTTTTTCGTACTTGGTCTTTATCTACTCCGGACATACCGTAGGATCGCTCCGAGATGAAAATCCATTGCGGACATCAGTGACAATCGCAGACAGGGTTCCCCAGATATGGCAGTCTTTACCCCATCCAGTGATGCAAAAGTGTGGTGCCAGGGTGTCGCTCATGTAAGTCATCCGCCAAGGTGGGACCGGAGCTGCACCTTTGTTTTTCTGCTTTCCAGCTTGGAGCTGTCAAGCCTCTCAGCGGTCTGATTTGCCACCTGATTGTCCTTGCCATACCACGATGAAAGAAAGCAGAACAAAGAGATTGAGCGGGGAACAGAATGGCTGAGCAGCGACGAATGTTTCAAGAGGGGAGTTGGGTTGAGCGGTTCTTCGGCTTGTTTTGCCTCTAGGGCGTTAGTCTTTGACTTCACCACTTCCCCTCGACTCCCCCTTTCCACCCTTCTTGCTTCCTCCCTTCACCGATCCAAATCTCGGGTCTCGCTGGGCACTTCAATCGGAAAGGGGAAGTCGTCATCTCAGGAGAGGAATCCATTTTTTTTTTCTTCATCTCTCGCCGCCCTGACCACATTTTGGGCCGCGACCTGAGATTGGGACACTAACTATCGCCCTGGGTTCGGCTCGACTGTTTCAGGGAGAACTTTTTCTTTCCCCCCTACACCCGCGATGCGGTCGCTTTAAACCACACGTCTAGGTTCCCCTCCGGACAGAGAAACACGAGCGAAAAGCGAAAGCGAACAAAAGCGCGTGTGTGACACCATGGAAGCGTCTCGCACGCGCCCCGGGGGCCTCATGCTGCCTAGTCCCGTGGATTCGGTCGAGTCACTCGCCTCCTCCAGCTCCAGCATAAGGTCGAGCTCCTCTGGCTCTCCAGCGGGCGTCAACAACGGCGAGCCGGAGCGCCCGGGAAACGTCATGATAACACTCTCACTCACCCCCGATCCACCTCGCTCGACGCCGACGTCCACGCCGAGTCGTCCGCCCTTCCCCCGCTCGCACATCCGGTCGCGCTCCCTCGCCGACGACCCCGGTGTCCCCGTCATGATCCGCGCACATTCCTCGCCCGGCCTGGACTCGCGGGGGAGATATATCTTCGTCAACGGGCGCGGCTCGCCGGCGAATGTGAACTTGGGCGAGAATACACCCAAGCGGTATCTGCCTCTACAACTGACGACCGCGGCCCCCGACTCGTTCGAGCCGAGGATGCACCACCGCAAGAACATCTCCGAGACGATATCTGAATACGCGGAGCTAGACACGTCGGGCTCGTCGTCATCTTCTATTTCAGCCTCAGACTTCCACCTGACCTCGCCGGTCCTGTCCCATTCTACGCCGCGGATTGGTCGTCGCCGCCCCTCGTCCCCGCTACACGTCCCCCAGACACCCACGAGCAATGCCGCAGGCAGCCCGCTGTCCTCTGCAAATTCCTCACCCGTCATCCTCAACTCCCGGTTTAACGAGTCCTTCCCCAGCTACTCGGTCTCAGCGTCGTCTGCCTCCTCCATGCCCTCGACCCCGACCAGCCTCCGCTCTCGCAGCCCCAGTATCTCCTCCCTCGAGACAATCCCAGACATCCCCGACGCCGAAGCAGAAGCCATAGAAGCAGACCGCATCGCCGCTCTAAAGGCAGCAGCAGACAGGGCAGACGAGACAGACGCCAACAACGCGAACCGCCGCCGCGGCATTTCCGACATGTCCGGCCCATCCTCCTTTACAAGCTCGCGCTCTAGCCGGAAACGGTGGAGTGTATGCGGGGCAGAGCGTCGTCAGGATCTAGATCTCGAGACTATATGGGAGGACTGAGGCTGAGGTACCCGGCCATCAACAGCTTCTCTTGTCCACTGGTGCAGGGACTGGCTGTCACGGTGTCACCCCTATCTATCCCGCTCCCGCTCGAAGCGATCGTCGCCCCCATTTTCACATGCGCCCCACCACCACACCCATCCTCCGCCCCCGGAAATCGCGCAGGCCGTCGATTCCCGGTCAGTCCAATTGTTTCAGCTCTCAACCCAGGTTCCGCTTCTTCATCTCTTAAGCTTCCCTAGGCGTCAAGTTCAAGTTCAAGTTCACCTTCACCTCTCATCTTCATTTCGGAGTTTAGTTCAGTCAAACGGCGCTCTTCTCGCTTCGCTGCCATTCACTCTCGGCTCGGTTCTCGCTGCAATCAACTGACCGCAAGTTCCCTTCATCATTTTATTCCATCTCTTTCTTCCTGCCATGTCGATTCGATTAAGATTCCCCATCGCGCCGTTGTCATTGACGTGACGTTTGGCGCTCCGTTCGGGTCTGGTCTTTTCTTTTCTTTTCTTTTCTCCATTTATTAGGTCTGGGCAGGTGGTTCTTTGCTTTGCTTTGCTTGCGTTGTTGGCTGTTTTGAACTGCGCTCTGTCTGCTTTTTCAGATTCAGACGCGGCGCGGTTTGCTTGGTTTGCTTTCCGCGCTGGTATGTGATGTGCTTGACATACGGCATACGGCATAGATACATTTCATCTGGTAGTTGTATCTTATTTGGAGATTGAGAGGGGGCAGCCTCAGCCTCTGGGGGCAAGGTGAAGGAACCTTGGGGGGGGAAATGCGTGTACATATTATCAACCCCTGGCGTGGGAGTCGGGGGGTTATTGAGTGTATAATGATATCAGAACATCTTAAAAATGATCTATACGTAGGATTTTTAGAGGAGTTGCGCGTCGTCCATTGTCCTAAAGTATATTCGAGGTCTAGTATGCAGGTGCATACTCTGTCTATGCGCGTATATACTAGGTGGACCTTGGATAGCCCTAGTACACCAAGACGAACCCAAAGCCCAGCCCATCAGACAGTCAGTCCTATACAAGATATAAGAATACCAAACCCACCGCGTCTTATCCGCCGTAACGCAGAATCTACTCAGAGCATCGAACCCTTCACCCCATTCCCATTTCCACTTCCATTTCCATTGCCCACCCCAACCCGAAACCCGCTCCCCCCCTTAACCCTCTCCCTCGGAGTCCCATTGCTATCCTCATGCTCCGCAACACCACTAGGCAAACTATCATCCCGCTCAGCTCCCATCCCGACGCGTCCAAGGCGATAAAGCGCGCAGACCTGGCCCGCCGCACGCTCTCCACTCCAGAGCGCGCCGGTGGTTGTCCCCAACGCCACGAACGGCGCCGTGTGCTCGCCCGCAAACCACACGCCGCGGTCGAGGCCCATCCCCGCGCGCAGAGTCTCGATGTCTTTGTTTCCGTCGCTAAGGCCGATTTGGAAGTTTGCGTAGCTGCCATTGCCGGCGTAGGGGTCTGATTGCCAGGTTGTTGCGAGGATGGATGTTGGGATGCATCCTGGTTTGTTTGAGTAGTTTGGGAGGAGGGCGTAGAAGGGGCGGAAGAGGTCGTTTAGGAAGGTGTATTGTTTTGAGTCTGGGGGGTGGCAATGTGGGTGAGGTTTTGGATTTGATGACGATAGCGAGGTGAGTTTGTCGACGATGTATGTGGCGCAAGGGCCGTAGACGTAGAAAAGGAGAGTCGGGTGTGCGGTCTTATGCGGCAAGGCAGCGAGAGAGAAACATTCTTGATCCCAGGAGATTTCCTCAGGGTGGTCCGTATGGTATGTTGGGTTAAGAAATTGCGCAAAGCTCAGTTTGGCGCTTGATCCGTTCACGACTGCCTCAGTTTGCAGGGGCAGGGCGACAGCGTTGCCTGCGACTTTGATATTCCAGAAGGCTTCGGGGAATGTGATGTAGACTTTCTCTAGGCGTCCGTAGGAGATGGCGTCAATGGCGGTGCTAAGGCGTGGCGGAAGCTCGGGGGTGAAGGTTGCTTTGTTGCGCTTGAGCCAGCCTAAAGGGCAAGTAACGACTACCTCGTCGAAGGTGTGGTTCTCGCCAGCTTGCGTGGTGAGAGTGATCTCGCGGCGGGTGCTTGTACCTTGGATGATCGGTTTCGAGTGGATGTTGACGATGGGTTGGTTGAGGCGGATGTCCGCCTGGTTCAAGGCAGTCTTGGAGACTTTGGCAAGGATGTCCTTGTATGTTGACGCGACGAAGTAATTACCTGATCAGGAGTTAGCTAGAGGGAAATCAGAGCAATGGTGAAACGCACTCCCATCTATTGACTCTTCGAGGCTGAAAAACTTTAGGCTCTGCCTCTCGATAGGATCTCCAACATACGAGCCCCAAAGCCTAGCAGACTCAACACACAAGCGTTTCTCATCCGCGGTCAGATCCGTTTCCTCGAGTTGCTCACGGATAAAATCAAGCAAGCTCTTCTCAGCCGGGATGTCGTCTCTATGGCTGTTGCTATACTTGAACGCCTCATCGATAGTCGACCAAAGGACCTCGGACATCTTCATGGCAAGCCCCTCGTCCATGGCTTTTCCATCTGATCCGAAGACGAGCTGGGCGCCTTCGAAATCATGGAGGACCGTTCCTGTTGCTTTCGCTATATCAAGAACAGGATTTGCGCCAGCTCCATGGATCCAATTTGGGCCCCTGCAGTGGTTAATAGGGCAGACCTCTCTGGCTAGGAACGGTTGATACATACATATCAACCAGGTGCCCACCGACTGTATCTTGATGGACCTGTGACAGAGTTAGTAACGAGCTCCGTTTAGAAACTGGATGTATCCACAACATACTCTCCCTCCAACTCTACCACGCGCCTCGAAGATAGTCACTTGCGCGCCATTCTGGATCAGGATATCGGCACATCGTAGGCCTGCAAAGCCAGCCCCAATTATGGCCACATTGGGGGGTCGTGTCATGGCGGCTAGATGCGCCGATCGACCTACTTGACAGTAGAAGAAGCCTGCAGGTTGGAAGTCGCAAGCAGAAGATGGTATAGCTGGATAGTGTAATAGTCAGTTCTGTCAGCCTCTATTAGCTCCTGGAGCTTCGGCGGATATTTGAGATGTGGGCTGCATTCAATCAGACTGCAGCGGATAAGCGGCCGGACATATGCCTATATCAAAGGCATAAGAAAGAAGAGCATAAAGAGGATCAATCTTCTACGCTATTAAAGTGTGCCAAACCCACATGGAATGGCCACTGCTAAAGGGATGGGCGAATCAAGGTTGCGGGAAAAGCAAGCCCCTGGAGGAAAAAGCAAAGACGCAGGATAAGTATGCAAAAACTCACCAGTTGCAAGATGTTCCGATACCTCGAGGTCCAGCGACAAACGGCGTGCATGTGAGGTCGCAGTGATGAAAGAAGAACGTTCCTTCCTCTGGGTCTGGGCTGATGGGTCCTCGGGGCCACTGCTCGGCCTTATCAACGGCTATCCCCGCCCAGCCGCACGTGCCGTCGCGCTTTGTGCTCATTGCTGACGCTTGGCTGGGTTTATCGGGGATTAATCTATTCTTTGATGAAGACAAGGGTCTGAGGGAGACTGTTGTTGACAGTGGCAACTCGAGGCGAACGGTTGGATGGAAAGCGGGGACCAATCGTTTGCCACCATCCAGAGGAAGCATGCGAACATATATGTATTGGCCAGTCTAACCTTTAACAGAAACCAAAAGTCCCTATTGTAGATGTTATGTTTCTAATTTCCAATTAGAAAATCTTCGCCATAATCTTGTCCTTCACCGTTACCGGCGCGGTCTCGCGCTCGTGGCGATAATGCTCCGTCAACGCATCGAAAAACTCCAGCCCGGAAGCGAGATCGACATCTATGCTCTTGTGAAATGGCGTTCTCTTGAAAATCTTCCATCCAATGCCTATGATGCTGGCGAGAGCGATCTATGACTATGTTAATGGCGGGCGTCATTGGGAAGAAACATCCACGTACAATCCCATAGTTGAAGATAAAGGTTGAGACTTCCCAATTGCCTTTCACAAAGACAGCGTAGCCTTGGATCCTGGGATAGTTCAGCTTACTTCGGGGGTAAATGATGGAGTTAGTTTGGAGTCTTTGGACGGACCAGAGGAATAAAAATGCCCAGAAAAACGCCCAGTAGCCGGCATAGGGCTGGAATCTGGAAACGCTGGGGAGGAAATTCTTCTTGTCGATGGCTTGGGCTTTTAGGGCTGCGTTGAAGCGGATCCAGGTGAAGGACATGACGGTCCAATTGCTGCGATGTATTAGACTCAACGATCGAAACGTCTGACTTGGTAGGACATACAACATGGTGGCAGCTGTGCAAAAACTACGCAACAAGCAGCGTTAGTAGTCGGTGACACATGAAGAACCACGGAGAGAACCTACTTGAGAATCCAATTCAAGACTTTAGCACTGCTAGAGCCGAGTGCGAGATAAGCCAGACAAGAGAGAAGCATCACCACGATAACCGCCATGTAGGGCACGCCCCTCTTGTTCAGTCGCCGGAGGAACTTCGGGGCTCGCCCGTCTAGGGCAAGGGCATGGAGACTTCGCGACGCATTGAAAGTATACGCATTGCCGGCGGAGACGATGCAGGTGATCAAGGCAGCATTTACAATGGACGGCAGGACTGGGATTTTCAAGCGTTGCATCGAGATCACACTGCATGCGTTAGAGCTGTTCAACAACATTCCATGGAGGGCTTACTATGGAGATCCACCTGCGTAGGTATCAGAACCGTTGGTCAGACTGCAGTCGTTAGTGGTATTTCTAAACTCTAGACCAAAGTATGATCTCACGTTTGATCGTCAGACGGGACTAGAATCTACAAACGAGTTAGTAAATGTTGTTGAAAGTGAGAAGCGGATCGCCTCACCCCGACGCACAGACAGCCCCCAATGAAGAAAACTATCAGACGAGTCATAATAGTGCTGAACGCCCGAGGCACCGTCCGACGAGGGTCTCTTGACTCTCCGGCAATCACTGCACAGGTATTAGCGATGAAGCATCATGATAAACGGAAGACTTACTGGAAATATACTCCGGCCCTCCCATACAGAAGGCAGCGACATTGACAGCATTCACAAACGACATTAGGCGGTTCGATGGGTCGGCGCCAGCCCATACTCCGGGTTCTTTCCAGTACCGGAAGCCAAAGCGACTGCAGAATTGTTAGGATTAACCCCAGCAATGTAATGTAGACTTACTCGTTCATAGGGTTTCCACCAAGCATAACAACGATCGTGTAGATGATCAGACCTGCAGCAAGCAGTATCTTGCCCAACGCGAGCCAGACTATGTTGTTAGCCAATGATGCTGAAGATCGGGCTGGAGCGACGCTGGGACATACACTCCGCTTCACCAAAGAGATCAGCTCGGTATACATTGATCGCCAGGTAGAGAACCAGTGAGACTGGTAGTGGTTAGTAACGCAATCTAAATTTGGGATGGAAAACATACTCGATATCAAAATGGCAGGCGACTGGTTATAGCCCCAGTACTCGACGAGTGTATTGATGACCGTCGCTTCGAAAATGACATAGGACGTTTGTGCGAACTGTAGACAAGCATTAGCTACAGCTCCGGGGGAATTGGCCAAAATACTAACGAAATGATTCCAACCAACTGCAACGCCTAGCGCAGGATCAACCATTCGCCCTGCTAAACGAATAAAGGCCCCGTCAAGGGGAAGTAGAGTGACAATCTCAGTCTCTGGATAATATCAGCACCCATGCTTCAGCAGGAGTTGAGACGTACGGCATTGGGCAACGGAGAAGACAACAGAAGCCCAGAAGATGAATGCGAGGAATAGGCACAACGGCCCCGACATGACACCGGACCCGATTCCAACGAATAGAGCACTGCTTATTGTCAGCGCTGTCCGGGGGATGTAGACGAGGAATTGTGACTGACGCTCCAATCGACCCAGCTATGGCCGTAAGTTGTATCTGTCTCGGGTTCAATCGGCGATGATTCACGGCTTGCTGTATAGCCGCGCTCAGCTCCGTCTCGTCCGACTTGGAAGGATGTTCAGCGGTCCCGGGGCTCTGCAGCAGAGGGGCAGGTCAGCCAGATGCCTCGTAGGAAAAGGTACAAGGCCACAAACCGAAGCTACCTCCCCAATATCCACCGAATCTACCCTCGACATTGAATTCACTTTCTTCGACGGCATTTGAGAGTCACTGCTGGAAGTTGCGGAGTTCTCCATGGCGGCGGCTGAAAGGAGGAAGGCCGCATAGAGCGTCAGGCACTTTTATATAACGAATCCGAAGGTGAGATCCGTCAGGAAGGTCCAACCAGTGATAAGCGACACGAAAAAAGCAGAACAAGGCGCGGGGAAGCGCTAAAAGCAAGCTTGAGGACATCATCCCAGATGATTCGTGCATCTGGGAGAGGTCAAGCCGGCCCGGTAGAGGATTTCGAATGGAAGAGCGGATAGCGACAGGGATTCAAATCCCAGAGTTGGGGTAGACTGAATTGGCAGAGAGCTTTATGCTTCATGGTTGGGTTTTTGATAAGGAGAGGAGGTTGGAGAAGCAACTCTTGGACCACGAGAAAGTTCAGTACGCAGTAGGATCATGATGCGCTAGGCAGGTCCACCCTGGAGATAAGAATGACAAGGATACTCCAACCTGGGGCCTCATGATCGTCTCACGCAAGTCTCGGGCCGCGCAGTTGACTAACGTAGACAGGGAAGTGGTCTGTGACTCACGGGTGCAAAAGAGCTGCAGGTGTTGTCTTAAATGAGACGCAGATCCTACTGGCATCGCTGTGTCATCTCTAATCCCTCACCTCACTTCGACTCACTGCAATGGCCCCTTCCCTCGTCACCATCGACTCCTCTGAGCCTCTAGACAAGATCTACAAGATCATCGAGCGAGATGGCGGCGTTATCGTCTCCAACTTCCTCTCGCCCCAGCTCTTGAAGGAGTGCATGGACGCGAGTATGCCGAAACCTCCCATTCGCTTTCAAATTGTGAGCACAACTAATTGTCTCCCGTCCAGTTGAGCCGTATCTCAAAGGCCGCAAGACCTACGACTCCAAGGCCACACATGAAGAGCTAGGTCCTGACTTCTTCCCCGAGGGCTCCCAGCGAGTCTACGTACGTCGTTTCTGCTGTCATCGCTGTCAATACATCCATACCTGACATCCGCAGGCCCTTCTCTCCAAGATCCCAGATCAACTTGTCAAGATCATGCGCCTCCCCGTTTGGCAGGGAATTATGGGCCAATTTCTGAAGTGAGATCCCAACCCACAGCAGCCTCGAGTATAGTACTGAGTCATTAACTTCAGTGACGAATTCTCATCCTACACCGGCGACAGACTCGTCCCTCAGAAGAGCGGCTATATGCTCGCTTCAACCGCAGCTCTCCGTCTAGTCCCTGGAGCAAAGCCCCAGCCCCTGCACAGGGTAAGCCACGGTCTCCTTCTCAAGTATTTATAATTTTAAAATATGTCTAACGGGTACGACTGCAGGACCAAATCGCCTACCAAACTCGCCCCGACCCGACCAACCCCTTCTTTACCCCCATGGTGGGCTGCCTAATTGCAGGATCTAAGACAACATACAAGAATGGGGTAAGGCAGCCCTCAGCTCTGCATTATTACCCAGGCCCAGGTCAATTAACTGTATCACATTCCAGGCCACCGCCGTTATCCCCGGCAGCCACCTGTGGGGCCCAGACCGAATGCCCAAGCTTGAGGAGTGCACATACGCGGAGATGGAGCCCGGCTCTGCGCTTTTCACGCTGGGCTGTGAGTCCCCCACTCCTTCAACCACCCCATTCTTGATCAGCGCCGTGCGTCCTCGACTAACTCGACGCCATGTAGCAACGTATCACGGCGCGGGCGAGAATAAATGCGAGAAGGACTACCCCTTGGCTCTGCGCACATTATTCGCCGTCTTCGGGTAAGACTCGAATCCAAATCCATTCCCTATAATTCCTCACCGTGCCGTAACGACTTGAACGCTAATCAATGGGATCATCCGCACCACAGCCAACGAGACTACTTCCGCCAAGACCAAGAAGAGGTCCTCTCCACGCCCCTAGAGATCGCCCGCCGCCTCCCAGAGGACATCCTAAAGCTAGCTGGATACCGTAGGTCCACAATCGGAGTCCATCGGAGACCACCCCATTCTCCGACCCCAAGTCCAACCCCAGAAGGCCAGCTAGCTAACGGAAATACTCCCGGCAGACAAAGCAGTCGGCGGCGTCGGGTACGTCGAAGACCACCAGAGCCCGCACGAGTTCCTGCACAGGGAGGACCTGGGGACGGGGAAGTTTGGGGTTGCGAGCTTGGCTGTTTGAATTGAGTAGTGTTTGATTTAGCTTTACATTACTGGCAGGATTGAACGAAGTTTTGAATCCGTATCTACCGACCTGTTCTTTTCAATTGGTCTACATGGTATCTGGATCTGGAGTGGGCAAGAAGATGCAGGTGGGATGAGATGGGGTACAGCAAGACGAACCTACACGCCGGAGTTGGAAGAGTCACAGTTGCCGGCACCGATCAGGGCGCCAACAAACCTTGAACAACTTACGTAGACTACGAGTGCACGATCTAATGGCTATAAGTGCAAGAGGCGGGGCATGTATTACCTCCAACACCGTGGACCCTAGTTCCGGCAATCCAGTCGTACTCGTACCATATGGTACACCTGGGCATGTTAGGGCTAGATAAGGTACCAGAGCTCCGGGCCGGCACTCGCGTTCCAGGGAGGGCAAGAGCGAAATTGATAGGAGAAGGGAAGATGCGAGGAAGGTCCATCCGCCGCCGCTCTAGCTTTTGATTCGTGCGTCTGGTAGAGCTAGGGTTATAGTCATGCCTACGATTAGGGTATGGTACTAGCCGCCAGCCCGCCGGGCACTGCGGCACTGGACTACTAAGGTGAGGTTAGAACATCACCGCTGCCACCGGAGCTTGTACTATCTCAGGGCAACAACTTGACAATTTAGAGAAGTATGGCCTTAAAGGTATGGTGGTTGACACCTCCCACGCAGTAGAGCTAAAGGTCTCTGGGATGACATTCATCCAGCGGTTCCCGGGCTTAAGACTACCTAACCTATGCTACTGTGTCTCGCCACTTCTAGACACAGAAATAGACCAATCAGTTGAGAACAGCACGGCCTCCATCCCCACGCCGAAACCACGCCCGCTCCTCATCTGTATCCCACATCCACCAAAGCCCCAGCACCAGTCCAGCATCATCAAGCTCGAATTCCAGCAGCGTCTGGCGGTAATCTCGATAGTGAAACCACTCGGCCATCCACAAGTCCAGGTCTCCGGTGAAGACGCTGTAGGTGTCTTGTTTGTAGAAGACCAGCTCGCAGGTTGTGCGGTCGACGTTGTTGAATGTGAGAGTTAACCTTGAATCGCATTCCTGATCAGGTGTCGAAGCGGGCGAAGTGCCAACACTCAACGTGAAGAGGTCATTAAATCCCTTGTACTCGCCAACATAGCGCTCTGGGTCTCGCTCGCGATCGGCCTCGCGCCGATTTGCCTTCCATAGTGTCAACAAGTCGTTTGTCAGAGAGTTCGCGCTTAGTTCGGCTTCTTTCCTTGCCCACGAGAGTAGGTCTACCTGCGGCTTTAGGTCAAACAGCGCCTGGATCAGTGCCTGCGCTGCAAAGTCGCTGGCGTCACCTAAGGACCGCCCATTGACGAGCACACATACGGCGCTTTGGGTCTCAGGAAATGTCCAGACAGTGGCGATCCCTCCTATCGCGCCCCCAGTGTGTCCAATCATCTCCCGCGGGGGAGAATCCAAGCCAAGGATGTTGTTGCGGTCGAGGTGCAGTTTCCACGGCCCTTTTGGATCCCGGGTGTATCGGTTCCCGCTGTATGTGCCTACCATCGAGGTTGGCAGCGTCATCCGTATCCAGCCCATGCCGAAGGCTGCACCGTTGCTTTTGTCGGGGTCCTCAGGGGGTCGGGTCCAGTAGCCACGGCGAAGGCGGGTCATTTGCTTCAAGGGGCTTTTGCGTCTTTCGGGCATGGAGCTGTCTAGCTCTGATTCTTCGTTCTCTGCGGAGAGCACGGCCATGCACCAGGTCAGCATGTCGTTGAGGCTGCTTCCCATTCCGGACCCGGGGATGTCAGGCCTGCTCTTGTCGAAAGGCCAATGGTTCGGCGGTAGTTGTTTCAGTGTTCCGTCCCTTAGCAGGGTATACTGACAGGCGACATTGTCGTCGGGGATATCGGCCTTGGTAAGGACAGTCCGGGTCATTCCGAGCGGGGATAGAATGTGAGATCGGATGAAATCCGGATACGTCTGCCCGCTCACCCTTGAGATGATCTCGCCCCCTAATATGAAGTTCATGTTGCTGTATGTCCAATGCCGGTTGAACCGCTGTCCATCGGCGTTGGCTGTGGGCAGCTGATTAAACAGTGGGATGAGTCCTTTAATTCCGCAATCATGAAGATGACAGCCTCGAGGGCCAACCGTGAGCATTGTCGCGTCGGGCATCCCGTTGGAGTGCCGCAGGAGATCAATGAGATCTGATTCGAGCGCAATGGCGGGGTTGCCCTGGGGATTGAACTCGGGCAGATTCTTGCTTACCTGGCCCTGCCATTGCAATTTCCCCTCATCGACGAGAAGGGCAATCCCGGCGGCCGTGAACATCTTCGTGCAGGAGGAGATCGGATAAATCGTGTCTGGGTCTGCATTTAGGCGGTTGTCGACATCTCGATAGCCGATGCTCTGTTTCCGGATCACCTTTCCTTGGTGGACGACGCCAAACGATATGGAGGGGACCTTGAAGACCTCCTTCAGCTGGTTGATCTCAGACGTCGCTTGATGTAGGCGCTTGGACAGGTCCGGCACCTCAGTGCCGTTGAAGGACGACATGGCTGGTTTGGGGGGGTGATAGGCATACTCAATGGGCTGACTGCGGGTAATATAACATTGAGCTCATCTGATTTGGTTGGATGGGGTTTGTTTGTGGTTGTCTGCCGGGGAACCAGTGGGCTGACTGATGGAATGTGCCGTGGACCGTCGAATTGCTGACCTGCCCCAGGTCGATCGACATCTTTAACACGACCAATCCAATCAGCGACTTGAGGAGTCGTTGCCCCTGGAGCTGAAATCAAGGTGCAATTGTCTTGGTATTCAAGTAAGCCGGCTATGATAGGCGGACCTTGATTACATGCAGGCCAAGAAGACGTAGGTACTCCGCTCTGCTTCACTATACCCCGGGCTCCTTTGAAGGCAAGTTGAGGGGCTGCCGTAGGATACGCAGGAAGTACCTGGTATCCTCCTGGGTATAAAGTCAATCTCTTCGCCGTCCGCTCTGTCTGTTTCTCTTCCATCAATAAAGCCAGTCTACAAGCACCGGTATGCCATGCCTCCTTTGTTCCCATGCAGTTTCTGACCTTTTCTACTCTCTATCTAGGTTGCATTGATACCCTCCAAACTTTGTCCTCAGCATCAGCCAACCAGCCAACCATCACTCTCACCACAGGTGAGTTTCAGCTTGATTCCATGTTCTCCGGCACATCCCTTGACTCGCCCATGCACCTGCTCCACCGCACTTGATCATCCAGAACTAATCATTGCAACTCCAGTTAACAATGGCTGCACCACCCTGGGCTCTCGCTTCTGCCGGCACTGACAAGTCTGGCGGCGGCGAGCCTCTCCCTAAGTAGTGGAGATATCTTAGATAATGTTGGGGTGGCAATCTTTCATGTAGTATAGATCTCAGCCTTGGTACAGGTTTTTGCCCACCGGTTTTCCCTGTACTGTTATGCAAATGCAGAGGCTCACATTTCACTTTTCACAATTTCTCAAGCTCTTCCCAGTAATCTTCAAATGATGCTGTTGTAGTGGCTCTACCATGCTCTGTCTAAGCTTACCGACGTCTTATTCCGAAGCCATCCTATCTAACTTATAGAGCCGCAGTTACTCATGATGCCACCATGGCCCAGTCCGAACCATTCCGTCTGCAAATGTCATTTCCAGGATCCATCTGAGCTTGCAGTATACTGCAACCCCAAGCCAGGTGGTGTGGAATGAAATTACGCCATATCCTCATCCCCCACGTGCATAAATTGGATGCGTCTCATCCCCCTATAAATGCACCTCGGTCTTCCTTTCCATCCACTAATCCAAAATACTTCATATCTTCAAACAGATATTGTACGTCGTCCATTGCAGCATCCAAGTCTTACGCTAACTCTCTCTGCTATCTAGATACAGCTCGAATTCAGGTGGACCTTTCCAACGGTATTGCTATCCTTCGAGGTCGGCATCAAAAGCTGACCATATCATCCTCCAACCAATATGGCTCTTCTCCCATTTGGCCCCGGTCTTATCTCCGCTGGCAGCGACCAGCCTGGAGGTGGGGAGCCACTTCCAAAGTAGGGTCGTCAGAGGCGACCTCGCGGCAGTCGACACTGCACTGCATTAGCATGGATACTGCTGATATCTGGGGCCGGATGTCATGGCCAAACTGCCTTGGTACAGGTTTTTGTCCAGACGGTTTTCCCTGTGCCGCAAGGGCAAGGTACTGTGAATGCAGAGGCTAGCTAGTTCATGATGTATCTATTCCCACTATTCGAGAGGGAAATGAATGAATCCCAATCTATCTGCGGCTGTCCACCAAGCCAAACCGAACTCCTTGCAGTACCGTGGTAGTCCAGTGGTCTCAGCAGCAGTAGGTTTGCATGGTGTAAGGTACCATAATCCATATAATGAAATGATCAATGCCACTGAACCTTGACGGACTGAGCACAGCCTGATGTCACGTCAGGTGTATCGCATCACTGCCTCTTCCTTGTTCAGTTCATTTCTCCTACTCTACACCTCCGTCCCCTCGAACAAAAGGATCAACAAGACCTGGTAAGCTGTCCTTCTCCCCCCTGTCCTTTCGCTGCCCTACCCGCTTGTTAACCATTTAATCTTCTCTCTCCAGTTCCAGAGCAAGTATCCCGACACTACGCAGCCGACCTAAACCAATCCGGTTGAATTACCAAAACCCTTCGTGTAAGTGAGCTCTATATCCCCCTCTCATGCGGGCGCTTAACAGTCCGTAACTGACGCATCTCTATTGACCATCGCAGCTCACGTTCGGTTTCAAAATGTCTGCGGACGGCCCTTCTGCCGCTGGTAATGGAGGAAGCGGTGGCGGAGAAGCCCTTGCAAAGTAGGGCAACAGAATCGGCATGCAGACTGGATTGGGTTCTTGAACATCGCCGGTCATATTGACGAGGAAAGGAAAGTCGGCCGGCCTTGGTGTAGGTTTTTTCCACTTGGGTTTCCCTGTACCGTGATGCAAATGTAGAGGCTGCGCTGTATCTATTAGAAATGACAATGATGTTGTGGTGTGGTATGGACGTACAAGCAGTGGCCTTAGCTCTCCCAGACACCATGTTAACCTTGTGCTGAACTGGAAATCGCACATTTGGATGGTACTGATAAGCTTTGGAGAATTATAGCAACATGGTCAAGCCACCATTCTTACGATCTCGATCCGGTGGGTGCAGTCAGAACCACTCAGCACCCTAGAAACGATCGGAAGATACCGCGCAGTATATAAGGACAGAGCCGACCATCAGTTCCTTCTTTCCTTCAACCTTTTGACAAGATATCAACTAGTAGGCACTTCCCTCCTGCTTGCACCCCGCTAAATACTAATTCTCTTCGCCATCCAGACCAACACTGCCACCTGCTCTTTCGTCTCACGTCAAACCTATTTATATCACCTCGGTAAGCTCGCTGATTCGCGTCCGAACCTTGCCCGTCCAGCTCTATCCCGAGCGCTGTCCGTTTTCCTACCTTACGACTGATCATCTGGCCAGCGTCGCTACAGCTCCGTCCGTCGACATGGCTCGCATACCGCAAATGCTAGTCCTTGCTGCTGGTGGTGGGGAAACGGGCGGCAGAGAGGCTCTCCCGAAGGCTCGCGTACTCCCAGCCGTAGTTCTTTCTGCTGGTGTTGGGGAAGCAGGCGGAGGAGAGGCTCTCCCGAAGTAGAGATGGAAACATCTTAGGTCTGGAATCTGGATGGGATCAGGAGGTCATTGGGGATCTGCCTTGGTACAGGTTTTTGTCCGCTTGGTTTTCCCTGTGCTGCAATGCAAATGCAGAGGCTAGCGTAGCAAACTTATTACCTCAGTTGACTCCAATCCTATCAATCATGTAGCATGTCTGATGTAGCCAGGTGTGACCCAAGTATAGCGCTAGTGTTTTGTGAAGAAACATAAATAGAGTATAGCATTAGGCTATACTTCTCTAGGCTTAGCGTATCTCAGCCCCACCAAGCCTACATAGAATGACGCTAAGCCTCCTGCGAGCTCACCGCCCTGGAGCTTCATCGTCGGTCGGTGTCCCCTTGTATGCCCCGTCAACAATCAACACCTGCAGTTCCAAAACCTACCTGACGTTCCTCACCAGTCCATTGGAGCGAACTGAGACAGAGGTCTCAGCAACCCAGCCGCCAAAATGCCGCCCAAAGTAGCCAAGGGCGAATACATTGAGACAGTGCGTCCTCTCCTCTCCTCTCCCCATTTCCCGCCTCTTCCCCTCACATCCTACAAGCCGCGGAGATGGTTCTAGCACAGGCATTCGCCTGGCCCGCGCAGGCCACAGCATCCATGTTCTCCCCTACACCTACACTTCCACCTCCATCCTCATCTCTTCTTGGATCCCCCTCCCTCTCCCCAAAAGGCAAACCCTTCTCCTTCTCCCCCACAACAACAGACCTCCGCACCTGGGAAGACCTCTCCATCCTCCTAACGCCCCCCAAGGAAACCGGCAACAAGATCTCCCGCCGCTCGCAGATCCACGGAACACACCACATCTCACTCGGCGGGAAATCCATCATCATGGCGGACGCCGTCGTGCGCGGCGACCTCTTCCGCTCCTCGTCCTCGTCCTCCTCGCAATCCCAGTCCTCCTCCTCCGGCAACAATAACATCGCGATCAATATCGGGCGGTATACGTTCATCTCACGGAGCGCGATCCTGCGTCCGCCCTCGCGGCTGACGAGGGGTGTGCACACGTACACGACGCTGCATATCGGGAGCCATGTGTTCGTGGGCGAACGGAGTGTCGTTGAGGCGGCGAAGGTGGAGGATAATGTGACGATTGGGAAGGATTGTGTTATTGGGTCTATGGCGATATTGAAGGAGAGGTGTCAGGTGCTGGATGGGTGTGTTGTGCCTGCGGGGATGGTGGTGCCGAGCCATTGTGTAGTGGGCGGGCAGCCGGCGAGGATTGTGGGGGATACGGCGATTGCGTATGGGGTTGAGGGGTTAGAGGGGGGACTGAGTCGGGAGAGATATCGGAGTATCCGGTAGATATGGTAAGGTGGAGCTGGGCAATGTGTATGGGCGGAGTTTGGGTTCGGACTTTAGAGATTATTTATTATACCCCCTTTGTTTGTGAATGGATTGTCTATTGTCAATAACAGTTGAGATGAAGTGGAGATATGTAACGCTCGCTATGGCTATACAAAACAAGGATCATGAACTGCCTTAACCCATCTTGGGCACTTCCAGCTCCCGCTTCAGGCGGTCCTCGCCCTCCTGGTACGGAATGCCCGCCTCCTCACGAGCCATATCATTAATCCAACGCTCATTCGGCTTGATGACCTCTCCCTTGGAGAGCTTCGAAGCAAGATACAGCCAGTTGAGCGAGTTACCCACCGTGCTGACCTCATCACACACATGCTTCAGCGCAAACTTGTGCATCTTCTGCCAGAGCTCATTGTCCGTACACAGATCGAAGAGGTGGTTTGCGACTGCATCTGTGTCCCCAACATCCACCAGGAACCCGTTGCCCTTGTCGATGACTTGTAGCGGGATGCCGCCAGCCCGTGTAGCAATGACCGGGCGACCTTTGTGAATAGCTTCGGAGACCTTGACTTCGAAGCCCTCGCGGGTGGAGAGTTGGAGGGCGACCTTTGCTTTGGACATGAGTGCGTTGAGGACCTGGTCAGAGGGGCCAAGGCGGACGACGCAGATCTCGTCGGCTAGATTGGGAATCGACTCTTCGATGTAATTCACCGCCTGATCATAGATTATCGTGCCATCCGGGTCGTCGACGGAGCCGTGGCCGCATATCAGGAGCTTGGGAATGGGCATCTCGGGGCAGGACTCTTGCATGCGCTTGTGGAATTTCACGTAGGACCCTAGGACGTCGGGGATACCCTTGGACGGGTCAAAGCGGGCGACTTGGATGATATACTCGTCTGCTGGATGGTCGATGACTGGCATTCCAGAGTTTCGAGCCCACGAGTTGAAGATCCGTCCGTAGAAGGCTATGTCCTCGTTTCGCATGTTCTTGTTCAGGCCATCCAGCCAGTCCGTCGACGCAGGCAAGTAGCCTACCATATCCCGGGGAACGTTCTTCGGTACAAAGGATTTCACCGGATGGCTGACGAATACGTCGGCCTTTTGTATGTCCTTCCACATGGCATTCCAGCACTCCGCCTGCGGTGTCCCTTCTTGGTCCACCAGGTCACTTCGGATCTGAATATGGCTTCGGAAAATAACCGGTCGGTCTGGAGCTTTTTCCTTCGCCAGGGGAATGAGGGCGGGCATTTGCGGGTCGTCAATGACAATGACGTCGGCGCCTCCTTTGTCCGGATGCTCAAGAGGGCCTCCCGGTCGTAGCCAGTACCTCTCGGTATTCTCGTGGATCCAGCTAGTAACCTGTTCCCAGTTCTCATCCGTCAGACGCTCCTCGGGAGCGGAAACACCTTGTAAAATGTTGTGGTTCGTCTTGGTGATACGGAAAACGCCTGGTCGTGGCTTGGGCACATACCTATGCCGGTCAGAGAAGAAGAGCCACCGGTATGGAGATCTTACCATTTCATGTCGGTTCCTAGCGCGTGAGAGAACCGCACCATAGCGTGTCTCATGAGAGCGACTCCTCCTCCTTGCGGGGTGGCGCTAAAGAACGCCAATTTGACCTTCCGGTCTTTGAGATCATTTGCATAATACTGAATAGCCTTCCAAGTGTTGGAAGTCACGGAGTCTTCATAGTTCTTTTTGTTGGTCAATCGCACGTGGAAAGCCGTGTCAACCTGTACAAGACCTGAAAGGCCAACTTGAAGTAACGGAATACTCTCAGGACCGAAAAGCCTATAATCGTCAGTGCCGAACGGCGGAATCGGTACATCAAACGGACCGAACGCATTTCCGAGCCATGGACTCTGCCTGCTCATCCAAAGTCCTCAAATCCCAGTCCTCGGACTGCTGGAATCCATGGTATGAATCGTCGCTGCCGATATCAAGCCTGTTATCTGCTAATACCAATGGAATAATATCGAGCTCCAGCCAGAGACGTGAGGTAATCGTGGGACAGGCGTCGGCCAGCTCTTTCGGAATAGCTAGTCCGATCATCTTCTCCAAATGTGTGTCGCACCACTTGTATAGATGGAACATCATGTGGTCACCAATCTTCGAGTCCAGGTTGTCGCCATCGCTGAACGGCAGTTCTTCCTGCGCAAAGTCCACCAGGTAGGTCGCATCACGGATAGCCACTGCGAAGATCACCTTGTCCTTCTCGAATACAGTCGACAATCCGCCGTAGATGTTCTGCGACGGTTAGGTTTCTCCCTAATGATAAAGCGAAGGTGAATACGCACTCCTGCCGTTGCTCCGCCCCATGAATTTGGAGCATGTTCAGTCGATAGCCGGCGCTTCTGCTGCTGCGAGGCTCGGCGTTTTGGTGCGGCACCGTCAGGCATGTTTTATATGTGTGTGGTCTATTGTCTATTGATGGTCAAGACTCGGCAAGGGAGGAACTTGTCCAGAGATTTATCGTGAGTTATATCGCAAGGTACGCATCTCGGAACCCCGGAAGTATCGCCTTGTGACCTCACCTGTGATGCCATGGCATGACGTATGAGGACTGAGTAAGCGGCAGCTTACTTGATTGAAGTTGATCCCTAACCGAACGGATATAACATGGATAAAGATACTAAGATAGTACCAAGAAGCCGATGTGGGTGACACATGATATAAACCTAAGCTATCAAGTGCCAGATCATGGATGACGGTTTGCAGATCGGGCCAAGCACTGGTATAGTGCGCAAGCCTGTGGAAGCTTGGGCTTGGCGATTAGCGCAGCCAAAGAACATTAGCGCATGATATGTATTGATCCCTATGGAGGGGAAACCAATTGATGAAATTGGCAAATCGTGAAATCAATGGATGCCCTGAAGCGAGCAGCAGCCGACGACGAAGCCTGAAGGTGAAGCATGACATGCGGAGATGAAACAGACCAACTCTTGGCTGCTCGTGGGGGCGCTGAGTCAGCATCGCCAGCCCCTTTTACGGAGTTGACCTTGAAGACACTCGACAGCGACCAGGAGTGTGGATCTAGCTCAACCCCGAATTTATTCGATGTCGGCCATCTTCAATCGACAGGACATCTTCAATTAACATCTCTGTCGCGGAGTTTGTCTTCCCCTTGCCGCCTCATCGAGCTTCGCCGTTGCGCTATCAACGCTTTGTCTAGAGTGCGCTCCCTCCTGAAGCCAAGTAGTGAGTTTATCCCAGCTGCTGCTATGGCCCACCCCGTGGTCCCCTGCACCCTGCGCATAAAATGACAAGGAACACGTTCACTGATTTGGACTCGATTAAATAGCCCCCCTTGCTTCGGATTTATTTCGCGGCCCTTCTCTCCTTGCCTACGCTCCGCTCGATCACTTTCTCGTTCCCGTCCCTACAATAATTCAATCGCAATCCACACCCTCAACCCCCTAATCACCCGTCTACGTTCTCCCCCGCAGTCGCGTAATATCCGTTAAGATGGGTGGCTCAGTGTCGAAGATTATGGGCAAGATTTTTGGGACGAAGGAGATGCGGATTCTCATGTTGGGTCTCGATGCTGCTGGAAAGACGAGTACGTTGCGGCCATGTTTACTCGAACTCAGCGAGGGTGTTTACTGACTCGGACAGCGATTCTATACAAACTCAAACTCACCAACCAGGACGTCACCACAATTCCCACGGTCGGATTCAACGTCGAGAGCGTCACCTATAAAAATGTGAAATTCAACGTGTGGGATGTGGGTGGTCAGGACAAGATACGACCTCTCTGGAGACACTACTACTCCGGTACGGCTCGCCCGACTGCACATCGTTATGCTGGCTAACCGCGACTACAGGAACCCAAGGTTTGATTTTCGTGGTGGACTCTAGCGACACGTCTCGACTGGAGGAGGCCCGCTCAGAACTTCACAAGATCATCAACGACCGCGAAATGAAAGACGCCCTCCTACTCGTGTTCGCGAACAAACAGGATGTCCCAGGACGTACGTCACCCCAGTTACAATCAGAGAGCTCCGTCACTAACGCATCGCAGACTTGAGCCCGGACGAGATCATCAGCGCGCTTAAACTGCACAGTCTAAAGGATAAGGTGTGGTACGTTGCGCCCAGCGTTGCTACTGAGGGTACTGGTATCTTCGAAGGACTGGTAAGTTCCCGGCTCGGCCTGCTTAGCTTGACCCGTCTAACAGCATCAGGCTTGGCTCTCAAACAACGTCAAAGTCCAACAACCCCAAAAATAAACCACCGCGATCCGTGCCTTCGCCTAATCCGAGGGTGTGATTGTCACTGTCACGGCCCTCATGTACAACAATGCCCTTTTCTCCTACCATACTTGTCTCATCGATCTATACCATTACCGTCCATTTGTTGAATGTCCGTTTTGATGACAGAAGACGCAGCCTTGGAATCTTTTCTATGTTTTGCATGCATTTACTTTCGCTCATGTTTGTCACCTTTTATTCTTGTGATATCCCACTGTTCTCTGGGTTTCGTTAATACCCCTTTAATCCTTCGCTTTCGTCTTTGCTTGGCTCGTTTTCGTGTCTTGTAGGTAGAAAAGAGCGTCAATAGATGGAATCGACCGTATACATACCTTTATCCTTACTTTCCTTCATGTAAACTAGCTCATTTTCAGCATTCAACAGATCAGTATCTAACCGAACTATAGTCCGACATGGCATCCAGAACCGCGATATATATCTTCGGACCTCGGTAGCAGCAGGGTTGACCGTTTCGCCTTAGAATTAATCTTCCACTTATTGTCTCTAGGATATAACGGGAGGTCTACCTAAGTACGCGATCAAGATAAATATACTCAAGAAACTTGAGCTACATTTATACAAAGTACGGAGACCTTACGGTTCTATACTCTGCCATCGGAAATCCCCCAAGCGGGGAAATGAGCTTGGCATTTGTTTACATGATGTGTTTTTCATGGGGAATAATCCAAAAAAGACCCTTCCAAATTGATAGACAACAGATCCTTTATGCACTTCATGCATCAGCTCTATACGCCATATCTACATCCCGATTCTCCATTTATAATGGTCGAGGAATGTGAGGCTGCGTTAAGCTATTGTCCCGCAATTCCGCAGAGCCCCACATTCTGCATCTTTTTCCTCGACTGCAGCTCCGACTGCATTTCCAACCTCAACTTACCATCAACGGTCTCAATTCTCCTGATAACGCAGAGAGACTGACATCATGGGATCCTCAATACGAGCCTGCCACTCTCAAGCCGGCCAAGACGATCCTGGCATCTATTCCAATAGAACTTCCCCCCGTCTATACTGAATGTGGAGAGAGAGGCAGCAGTGGGGCATTGCTGGATTTGGTTCCATCCAGCGCAGGCTCGAACTCGACGGGACTCGGGAGGTTAGGGGTGCGGTCCGACATATGTCTGACCGTCTGTGACCACCTAAATGACCAGTGTGACGGTCACAGCGAAACAAGACTGACAGATTGGCGCTTGGCATACCTTAAAGGGTCTAGCTCCCGTAGCATAAAAGAGCGCTAGTCCCAATCTGGAAGCCTATTAGCTGGGCAGGGCGCCTGATTATTGGTTAGTATTGACCCACTTTTAGTCACGTGTATGTCGTCTCTGACCGTCATAAAAAACATGGACATTTCGCTGTGTCGGTCACAGTCCGTTTTGTGACGACATTTTAACATCCCTACGGGAGGTGAACCGCACTCTCAGCTGGAGACTCGAGAAGACTCGCTTGCGGTTTCGGCGTGCTCCATCATGGCTCGACTAATTCTTGCCCCTCACTCTTCTCCTCCCTGGTCTTTCTTTTGATTCTCCTCTTCCCTCTTCCACCATCACATCCATCTGGTGAGTCCTCCAGCTGCACTTCAAGATCAACAGAATCAATCTCTGACAGAAACGTTTTGACATACAGAACTTCACCATGTCTCTCCACCGCTGCCCCCCTTTCCGCGTCGAGCACCTCGGCTCCCTGCTCCGTACCAACGAGCTCCTCGACGTCAAGACCGCCTACGAGAAGGGTCAAGCCACCCAGGAACAACTCGAGGCTGTCGAGAAGAAGGACATCAAGGATGTTGTTGAGCTCCAGAAGAAGCTCCGCTACCCTGCCGCCTCTGACGGCGAGTACTGCCGACACAGTAAGTTGAAGAAAAAGAAACCCAACCCCGCTCTTCGCCCGCTTTATAGTGCCGTGACTAATGAGAACCTTGCGGACAACAGTGTTCTGGGGCTCCTTCTTCCCCGGCCTTGACGGCTTTGAAGAGGTCGCTGAGCCCAACCCCGAGGTCTTCCGTCCCTACGCCCCCGACGTCGCCGCCTTCCTCGAGGCCGGCCACAAGCCCGGCGAGAGCGTCTTCTGTACCGGCAAGATCAAGCACGTCGGCTCCACATACGTTGACCAGTTCAAGTACCTCGCCTCGCTTGTCGCTCCCGAGGAGGTCAAGAACCTGAAGCTCACCCTCGCCGCCCCCAACTGGTACCACCTCCGCTACCGTGAGGGCTACGCCTACCCCAAGGACGTCTACGCCAACGTCGATGAGTACTTTGCCGACATTGCCAAGGCCTACCAGGACGAGCTGAAGGTCCTGTACGACGCCGGCTGCCGCAACGTTCAGTTCGACGACCCTAACCTTGTTTGTACGTCTCTCACCCATTGAATCCCGCCCATCCAAAACTAACAAGCCCGCAGACTTCTGCTCCGAGAAGATGCTCCAGGGCTGGAAGGAGGACCCTCTGAACACCCTCACCGCCGACGAGACCTTCGAGAAGTACATCAAGCTGTACAACGACTGCCTCGCGACCCGCCCCCAGGACTTCCACATCGGCGTCCACCTCTGCCGCGGCAACTTCGTCGGCTCGCGCCACTTCTCCGAGGGCGGCTACGACCGCATCGCCACCAAGCTCTTCAAGGAGCTCAACGTCGACACCTACTACCTCGAGTACGACACCCCCCGCGCCGGCGGCTTCGAGCCCCTTAAGGAGGTCCCCCGCCACAAGGCCGTCATTCTCGGTGTCGTCACCTCCAAGTTCCCCGAGCTCGAGGACAAGGAGGAGATGAAGCAGCGCGTCTACGACGCCGCCAAGTTCATTGCCGAGGGCAACGGCATCACCGTCGAGCAAGCGCTCGACCAGCTCGGTGTCAGCCCGCAGTGCGGCTTCGCTTCCCACCGCGAGGGTAACGCCATTGACCGCGATGGCATGATCAAGAAGCTCGAGCTTGTTCGTGCGATCGCTGACGACATCTGGCCTGGTCAGCTGTAATCTGCTTTTCTTTATTTTGCATTTGGGTTTGTTTTACGGTCGTTAACGTTTACGGGAGCATTTAACATGGCATGGTTATGGGTATATGAACGAATTAGTTGTATATAGTCTTAGTTACCGAGATGAGATTTCCTGCGAGTTCAACCTAGCGGGGATAATGATGATATAAAAGTCACTGAATGAAACATACATGATACCACATCCCAACTTGAATTTGCTGCATGAAGAATGCATGCTGGATGTCGCCTCGGCAGTCTTCAGTCGATGATCTGCCGATAGCCAATAAAATAGGTAAGAAGAATGACCACATTCAATTCAAGGGATCCACATTGCATGGGGCTAGTGAATGGGGGACTTCCGAGGGTTGATTAGGGCTAGAGGATGCGTAGGGTCCATGGCACATGGTCTGTGTTGTTGTCTGCGTTATCTGCCTTCCTAGAGCGATAACGGAGAGCGTTGATAACATTGACAGTAATTATCAGCGGTAACTAGACGGGATACTGAAAGTAACAATCCTAACCCTAACTCATACCCAAAGTCACTAATGGCATAACTTGAGGCTCCATCTCTGAGCATCTGATGCATCCATCCGCCTCTGACAGTGTAGGACGGCAATCAACTTCTCTGTTTACTCTTCAACAACAACAACCATCTTCCCACCCGCCTGATTCCGCTCCATCAACGCATGCGCCTCACGAATATCACTCTCTCCGAACTTGAAGATCCGAGCAGGCTCTGCCTTGAACTTGCCTTCCGCAATCATCGTAACAATATCCTGCAGCGGCACATCACTGAGCGGAAACTCTTCTGTGCCAAACACGAATGATCCAAAGAAGCTGAAATAGACGCCGCTCGCCATCTGCAGCAGCGGATTGAAGTCAGGAACCGGCGCAAGGCCGCCCAGAAAACCAGCTAGGCAGACGCGGCCACCGCGACGCACGAGTTTCAATGAGTCGACGATTGTGCTGTTACCGATGAGCTCGAGGACGGCGTCGAATTTGCTCTCTGTCTTGCTGAGGTGCTCTGAGAGGATAGGGTGCTCGATCTCAACATTCTCCACGCCGAGGGCTCTTAGGGCGTCTATGCGGCTCTCGTTCCGCGTCGTCGCAGTAACATGCGCACCCGCATTGACGGCAAGATTAATTGCGGCGCGGCCGAACGCCGATGTCCCTCCGCGGATTAGCAATCTCTGGCCGGCCTTGAGTTCCAAATTCCGGAACAGGCACGTCCAGGCCGTGGCGTACGACTCCGGAATAGCGGCGAGCTGTGCCCAAGATAAGCTCTCTGCGGCTGGGCCAAGGGGTACAACGTTCGAGGCGTTGGCGACTGTATACTCAGCGTACGAGCCGTTGATTGTCCGGCCCAGGCCACCCATTAAACTCGCGACGCGGGTTCCTAGCTCAAATTCGCCGGACGGGCAGGATGCGACTGTGCCCACGCATTCAATTCCGCTGACCGGCATCCATTCGGCCCATTCGCCTTTGCGCATGTGCATCTCTGCGTGGTTTAGGCCGAAGGCTGCGATTTTTATCAGGACTTGTCCAGGCTCGGGGCTTGGAGTTGGGAGTTCTGTTAGCTTTAGGACAGAGGGGTCCCCGAATTCGGTTATGAGGATTGTTTTCATGTTGGCTTTTTGTTTCTGTGTTTGGTTTGAGCTTGGTTTAGATCTTGAGTGTGGGAGATACTGATAAATCTTCCATGGGAAGGTAAGCATTTTATCCTGTAGCAAGTGTACTGCGCAAACCGGCTCTTCGGCATCGGCTGGAGAGCTTGGGTTGCACAATGACTAACGACTGCAGTGCGAATGAGCTTGATTCGATAGATGCGCTGCGTATCCGGGGTAGACCCATGATATTGTAAGCTTACGTCGTCTCTTTTGGGTCGCTGCGGGGGCTGCCCTATCGGAGGAGCCCTAGCTCGTCTGACCTCCCTCGATTCTGGGGTAAGGCTTGAACCTCCCAAGAACATGGTGCTCTGTAATTGCGGGCTCAGCTTACCGGGAGGTGCTGCGTGCGATTGTTCTTTTCGTGCTCTAAACTCCAGAGGGGCGTTCGGAGTATATCGTCGATGTGACACGCATATAACACTCTTCTCGCCAGTGAGTCGCTCCCTAGTGGGAATTTGCTTGACGGAGCCGACAATATCAATCAAGAAACAAGTGGTCCTCACTGCGCAGCAGCTATACTGTGTTCATCTCGAAGTGGCGCCTGATGATAATGAACCTAAAAGCATCGTCAACGCTCTTTGCCACGCCCTGACAGTACTCACTGGGCTGATCCAACACCAAATTCCCTCGTAACAACACTGACAAGCGCACTCGCCAGCTCAGACTCTCGCGCAATCTATCCAGGACCGAAATTCCTATCCTCTTTCGCAAAAACGGGTGAGTTGTAAGCCAACAGCCATTCACCCTCAAGATCGCATCAGCCGCCAACAACGCAGTCAGTCTATTCCGGTCGGGATACGCATGATTCCGCATGATGCTCGCAGATACTTTTGTGGCGAGATGAAGTATGTCTTGCGGCTCCAGTGTAATGGTGCAGGTTGATTGGAGCATGAACTGCGGATTCGAGCATGGCGGGCTGTGTTGGTGGTCACGTTGGGTGAATGGAAAGGGCGTGGAGATGGAAGAGTTGGCGGAGGGTTACCTAGAGAGGTTATAGCTTTGGAAGATAACTTCGGAGGCATCATGATAAGGTCCAACGGATTCAGCTGCTGAGAGATGGAGGTGGCTGCAAGGGTTGTACCGTAGATTGTGTTTACCTAGCGATGCCAGTGTTTGGAAGGGGCTGGGAATCTTGATAAAATGAACGAGGCTTTGGCACACCTACGGTAACCAACGAGGAACAAATTGCTTCACCGGATCTATACGTGAAGTAAGATAGAACTTAAAGTTGTATAGATCTGGAAGGCATGATTGTCGACGAAGTACAGGCGGAGGAGAATGATCCCGTGACGCAAACGGTACCTACTTGATATCGAAGGTAAATCCGTAGGCAACTCCGGCCATCTTCCAATCTACAAGACGTCGCCCCAGAGAGAGAATCGTTACCTCTTCTCCACGGCCTTCCAACGCATCAATGAACTTCAAAAGATGGAATATACGCATTCTGCGAATCCGATCACCTACTTCCCCGGTCACCCAACTCACTGGCTACAGTTTCCTCTGCCCCAGAAACGTGCTCTGCTCTGCATTAACCCAACATAGTGCGATGGAATGGACACAGTGCGATGATACCCTAGCCTATCTGAAGGCACCTGACCCTCGGTATCAACCGAATCGGTGGGGGGCTTGTCAAGCAGGCGTCTGAAATATCCAGAGATCGGCATATGAGGACAACCGATTTCTCTTGGAAAGGGGTAGCTACGGAGTAGCGACAAAATTGGGAGTTCAGCCCAAGGCGCAGCATCTGCCAACAGCCAAGAGCCAAGGAGCCCCCAGGAAGGAACTTGAACAAAGGGAAGCGCCGATCAAACGGGACTCGGATGAGCCCGAACGCTTCCATATGACCAATGGGAGCGTGAGAATGAGAATTGCGCCTGGAGGATCTGCGCCTCGGGTTCTATGCGTGCTGGTCAGTCACAGAGTCACGCTCAGCTGCACGTTCTGTCCCCGAATTTGACGCGATGCCACCTCTTTCCCGAGTCAGCTTGCTCGTTTGACCAGTTCTGTTGGTCTGGGCTTCCGATTCGCGTTTACTATACAGTACGAAACATGGCGGTTATTGGGATCTCGGGCCTCGAGGCCTGGATCATTTGGACCGCATACCAAATGGGTATCCAATGCCATATTCAGGTGGAAAGGGGGGTCGGATAGCTGTTACCTAGGTGGTCTATGCTGCACTCAGCGAGGCTCTAAGGTAATAGCTGGAATGGACTCTAAATTATTATGCCAACCTTGGTCTGTGATCTTGGGAGCTTCAGGCATCTCCTCAACAACAAAGCAATGGCTTCTCTCCGTCGTTCTCGACGGCGTCCCTTTTCCCTACAGGCTTTGTTGTGTGTGATCTTCTGGGCTATCCTGGATGGCTTCCATCAATATGTCTCTCATCATCGAATCTCAACAGCCGCCACCGTCAGACCTCGGCCACTCCAATCCGAGCGAATTTTCATCACGAGTATACATTGGAACAACGAAGCCATCCTCCGAAGCCACTGGAATGACGCTGTCATTAGACTGGTCCAGCACTGGGGCCCCAATAATGTATTCGTCAGCGTCTATGAGAGCGGAAGCTGGGACGACTCGAAAGGCGCGCTCCGCGAGCTGGATTTTGAGCTTGATAGGCTTGGGGTTCGACGGAATATCACCCTATCTACCACAACGCACCGAGATGAGATTACAGCGGTTCCTTCAAGCGAAGGCTGGATTGACACACCCCGTGGCAAGACAGAGCTCAGGCGTATACCCTACCTGGCGCGCCTGCGCAACTTGACGCTGCGGCCCCTGGAGGATCTTAGACGTCAGGGCATCTTGTTTGACAAGGTTCTCTTCCTAGGGGACGTGGTCTTTACTGTAGGTTTGACCACCTTCCTAGGCTTCCTTCTGTGATGAGTAGGTGCTCATGTATCGGTACCGTCCTATAGGTGGACGATGTGATTGATTTACTCAATACGAATGATGGGGAGTATGCGGCTGCATGCTCGCTGGATTTTATGAGACCGCCGGCTTTCTACGATACCTTTGCCTTGCGGGATTCCGAAGGTGACGCGCATCTCATGCAAACATGGCCCTATTTCCGCTCCGCAAGGTCTCGGAATGCGCTGCGTAGCATGTCCCCTGTCCCCGTGAAGAGCTGCTGGAATGGCATTGGTGAGTTCACCAGCATATCCTTCCCATGATCTCTCGCTTCTCATCCTCGTTTCTGTCCGTTTCACTAATAGTGGCCTTTTCCAACAAGTGGCCATGCCCGCCGAGCCCTTTCTATCGTCCTCACCCCTCCGATTCCGTGGAATCCCCGACTCCCTGGCGCAATTCCACCTCGAAGCTTCCGAATGCTGCTTGATTCATGCGGATAATCCTCTTTCTCGTATACATGGCGTTTACTTAAACCCTCGTGTCCGTGTTGGGTACACTGGCGCTGCATACGCAGCCGTTCATCCTTCCTGGCTATCTCCACAATTTATGGTGTTGGGCATTTGGAAGAATAGACTCCGGCGTTGGGTTAGCACTACATTTTTCCAAGATTTCGTGGTTAATCGAAGAGTCGCACTTTGGAAAGGGCGTTCTCAAAACCGCCATGAAGTGGGCGAGTTCTGTTTGATCAACGAGATGCAAGTCCTTATTTCCAATGGCTGGGCACATGTATAGAACTAGATTATAGGCCTCGCGTTAGAATCATACATCAGATAGAATTAAATCCCTTTGGATAAGCGTTACAAGGATTAACCGAGAATGAGCTTTTCTGTACTGACGGATATACCCAAGTCCTACAGGACCCGTACGGGGAGTCAGTAGACAACTTTTTTTTTGCCTTTTTTCTTTGCTTTTTCGGGGCGCAGTACGGTAGGTAAGATTCATTGCCATCGTGGCTTGGGCCAAACAGAGGTCACATCTTAGCGAGTACTTCCAGTTCCTTTTGACTCACGAGCAATATCCAGCACTAGCTTAGACTTGGCCCAGGGCACCTTCACACAAATACCCGTCATACGCCCGAAACCGTCACCTAGCTCTGCATTCGGAAGGAGCTTCCCACTGCCTGTCCAGGTGAACATCCACTTCTAACATTTGTTGACAGCCTGGTCGTTGTCTGAGCACAATCAAGCAGCAACGAGTATTTACGCTTCGATATCATCATTGATTTTATGGATTATCATACCGCTGATTTGACATCTATCTAAAGTATCTAGTTTTGGCTACGTCTTGTCTTTTTTTACGCTTAACCGTCCCACCACGCTCACGGAAGTGCCGACTACCAGTGGGACTACAAATCGATGCTCGAACCGCCGATAAAAGACTCTGGCCAGTCCATATGGGTGATAGCAGCGGGCCTGCTATGCTTGGTTACGACCGACTTCTTCAATTCCCAGCAGTTGGAATTCTGTTCGGACCTGTTGGGCTGGATGCTGCTGCCAGTTGTCTTCACCGTGACTCGAAGGTCGGGTGCTAGGAACTCTTCTAAAACAATCATTCCCAACAACCTGATAGCTCAGACTCAGCCTGTGTCTAAGCTGGCTCTATGGGTTGTCGCTCTGAACCTGGGCATCTTTTCTTGGTTCAAAGCCGAGTACGGCATGGTTGGACTTTTGGTGAGTATGCGGCCTTTGCCTATATGAAGGGTTCAGAATGCATGCTAACGACAAGCAGCTTGGCCTGACGCCGTTGCTTCTTGTGGCCCAGAAGTGTCTTGGCTATGATCGTCGCACCTTATCAGGAGCCAACCCAATGATTTTCTCTGCTTTTGTCGACACAATTTGGGGCACAACTACGGTAGCACTGTTTCTTATAGGGGTCTTATCGGATTGGGACCCCCGACTATACGCCTTTTCAACCATCCCTTTTGTTGGCGTTCTGATCGTTTTCGTGACTCTTACGCATCAGAGCTCTCGAAGTTTTCGCTCGCTTGATGTTGAAGAGACGGTTGGACCTCTTTCAGCACGTGTTACGGTTGTGTTGGCCATCATTATAGGCACTCAGACTTATGCATTTGGTTTTCCCAAGAGCGGGATATGGTCTATCCTGACACTAGGAGTTACGAAAGCTTGGACTTGGTACTTTATGGCTCGAACTGTATGTCCAGTCTATAGCGATATTTTCTTCGACAAGGCACTCACTGGTCCCAGGCTCAGCATTCTTCCTGGCGCACCGCCGGTGCTGCGGGAATCTTCAGCATGGTGGCCACCATTGATCCATCTATACATTCTTCCGATACCCAGGCTTTCTTGCATCTCGTCGGATCTCTCATTGTCCTTGCCCAGACCATCCACATCATCCCATCGCACCCAAAAGCTAAATCAGCGCTCTGGTTCTTTTCACTCGTCCCTATCGTTCCATTCGTCAGCAACATGCTGGACATCAGGACCGCACAATCTTTACTGATCCACTCTAAAAATCATCCCATCGAAGCCCTCGTGCGAAACGCCAACGCGAATTTCGAGACATTACTCAAGAATCAGTCAACGACCTACACTGCCGCTCATCACGAGTACGTCCGTCGCTACGGTATCCAGCCACCACCCGGTTTCGAAGCCTGGTTCCAGTACGCAAAGGCGCATGCATCACCCACCATCGACGACTTCAATATCCTCTACAGCGCTATTTCGCCCCTTTGGCGTCTTAGTGGGCAAGAGGTTATGGACGCTATGGGCCGCGCGTATAATGCGCCTCATAGCGAACTGTGGCTCTGTGAGTTCTCGGGAACGACGGCTCAGACTTCATGTAGACATCCGTACCGCACCCGCGACAGGAGTATCCAGCTCTTCTTTAATACGGCTCTGGGAGATCTGCAAGGTGTTTTCCCGGATATCAACATCAAGTTCCTGGTCAACCATCTTGATGAGCCGAGGGTTATCGTTCCGCCGAACTCAGACTCTTCGACGAGGGTCAGTGGACAGTTCACCCTGACCAATCTCTCCAAACAACCAGTTTGGGACGTCCTTACGCGATTCTGCTCCACCCAAATAAATCAAGCAGTTCAGCAGCACGAGGGACAAGAAATAAAAGCCGAGCAACCCTCAACTCTTCCTTTCATCACAAACCACAGCACAGCCCTAGATCTATGCCAGCACCCGGACTACAAGACCATGCACGGGCTGCTCCTCAGCCCAACAAGCCTCCGCCTCTTTGAAGGCCTAGTGCCGATCCTCTCAACAGGCTCCCTGTCAACAATGGGCGACATACTCTATCCTAGTCCAGCCTACACCGAGCCCGAATTCACGTACAGCAAAGATCACGATGTAGACTGGGATAAGAAGCGGAATAACCTCTACTGGGCTGGCTCTACGACTGGCGGGTACGCCGTGAATGAGCAGTGGGCACGCTTCCATCGGCAGCGATTCGTCACTTTAGCGCAGAATCTAGACAAGCGACGTCAGCATTCTTACCTCACAGAAGACGAAGATGGCGGAGTCAGTCTTGCTCGATCATCCTTCCTAAACAGCAGACTCTTCGACGTCGCGTTCACCAAAGTCGCCCAGTGCGAGAAGTGGTACTGCCGCGCGCAACGCCAGTACTTCCGGCTCAAACCTCGTGCTCATAAAGATGCCGCCCTGGGTTCGCGTCTCGTTTTCGACACTGACGGGAACGGGATTAGCGGGAGGTTTTACAAGCTCCTTGCGTCGAACTCAGCGGTGCTGAAGCAGGCGCTTCTTCGAGAGTGGCATGATGATCGTCTTGTGCCGTGGGTGCATTTTGTACCCGTTAGCCAAGGGATGGAGGAGCTTCCTGAGTTGGTGTCGTATCTCACGTCGACTGAGAATGGACAGAGGGTGGCTAGGAAAGTTGGCGAGCAGGGTCGAGAATGGTTTGCGAGTGCTCTGAGGGATGTGGACAGAAATGTCTATATTTATAGACTACTGCTGGAGCTCGCGAGGTTGCAGGACTCCACGAGGTCGGCGCTGTTGTGATTGAGGTAATGGTCAATCTCACCTGTCCGGAAGCGGCGCGTATACAGCTATTGCTAATCAGTGTGGAGCTCGAGCGATTGATCGCAGCTCACAAACTTTCGCCTAGTGTGCGTGCCTCACTGGATGGGCTACACGATGCCGGTCCTGAGATAACCTCTTAGGCGACGTTCGGAGCCTGCCAGAACAGTCAACATCGAAGACTTGGAGTGCCATTTTGACCAGTAAGATGGTGAAGATGTCTTCAAACTCGAAGTCCTTCTAGTCAATGTAACATCAATATATTGCATGACGTACCGGTGCGCCATTTTATGCGTCGAACGTCTTGGATTTCCCTCTGCCAGCCACCTGCAGCGCCAGCAGACCACTTAGCAGTCCCAGCATTGCGCATATTAACGGACCCCGCGGGACCCTGGAACGAGAAAATAGTTTTCAGTCGTAAGAAAAGCCGCGCGGCTTCTAGCGAGGCTGCGAGATGTCTGCAAACGCTTCCTCCCGACAGAGGGCATCTTCTTCATGCTGGTGGGCCGCATGCGACGCGACTCGTGATGGGTCAGGGCCTGCTAGGGTCCTCGGCGTCCGGGTCGAGTGGGCGTAACTTAGGGCTTACTGCGGGTGCGATGCCTCCATTTTGGTCTGGTGATCAAAGCATACCATTCCACTCAAATGTCCTGGACATGATTACGCCGAAGCGTGCCACAACAATTGAACCGGAGACATACGGTACCGTAACCTAGGATTCCCTCGAGGACGCAAACCTATAACAAGCGAGTGATCTCTCAAGCCACTAACCCAAACATCAGGCACAAGTACCTCAATTTTGTGAAGCGTATGTGTACGCCCTATGGCATCGATGATCCACCAAGCACAGCCCCAGCCAAGTTTTACCCCATCCCCAGGTCGGCAACCGTCTCGTCGGCACCAAGCCGGGTATTTATAATTTGGCGGATGATGCCGACGCAGAATCCCAGGATCTAGAACCGTCAAAGAGACTAGTTCGTGTCACCAACGACAAAAATAGTCTGGGTCCTTTCTAGGTAAGCGTGGGATCGGGATCTGCACTAGACGGGCGCCCTGTCGTGGACTCGTGGTTTCACTTTCACCCCAGCGGATTCGGATTTCGGACCCTGACAGAATCCGCCCCGAGACAGAGAACCAGCCAAGCAACAACAGACGCAAGCTGGCCGCGTCATCTATGCCGTATAGCGCAGGGTCTTAGGCAGAATCGTTAAGGGACTGGCTGGATCTGAGCCAAATCATCCGGGGTGGTGGTTAGCGCTACCAGCTGGTTGTGCGACCCTGGTTCCTTCCTGTGGGATGCGTTGAGGCTTAGCGGTGACAGCAGAGAGTTCAGCAAGATTCGTAGCGCAAACATCGTGAAGATCGTACGAGTGCTGGTACGACGATAGGCGAGTTTGCTTCGATTGATGGCTCGGATTGTACTAGCAGTGTAGCGTGGGCGGACAGGTTCGTACTATGCTCGCCTACCTAGGGCACCATAGGTTCTTTGTCTGTTCGGGCTTCAGGACGCACTATATATCGCATTGTCCCCGATGCTGGAGCGGTCAGTCCATGTCGCTTTCTTGCAAGACTCTCGTACTGAGCTCCATATTTCGCCGCATTTCTGCACCGACAGCGTTATCATGTTGCTCCGTCTTCTTCCAGTATCTGCCCTCGTTCTGAGCACGTTCACGGCCGCGGATAAGAGTCCAGGCACCGAGCCCTACTCTCTACCAGGGTTCTCGGCAGCCGAGTCACATACGGTCAACCTCACCTGTACAGAATGCGCCTTCGCAAGCAATGGCTGTAGCAGCAGTGGCCGTGCTGTCTCATTCCTAGTGAGTCTTGAGTTGCTGTGATACCTTACCTGTGCTTTCCGTGACACTGGAATCCACTAACAGCGCAATCATGGCCCTCGCAGACAATAACGTTTGCGCTTACCGATGACTCTCTCCTCGTCAACAACGCCACCGTCTTCCCTCCCTCCCTGCCCATGCAATTCCAGGCCAATCGGCATTGGATCTCGAACGCGGACTTGGAGTCGGTACCCAAGTTTGAGAGCAAAACCGCCACAGTATCATACGAACTCGACACAAAAGCTATTCCATCGTCACATCAGCAAAGTCCTGTCGGCAGTAAGGGCGACATCCATCATTTGACGCTGAGCCTTTTCGACGCTCAGGGTCGGGCGGCTACTGAGAGGCTGGTGTCCATTGGCCTGGTTCGTGAGCCTAACGTGAAGCTCGCAGTCGTCCAGGTCGAGGAGACGATTCACCGCGTATATCACCACCAAATCCACAAAGTGCAGTACCAGGACAAAGAGGGCAAATGGAGCTGGTGGCGGATGAACGACTGGAAATCCTACTCTGTTTCACAGAATCAAGACACCGGTGAGGCGGGCACAGGGACAGGAACAAAAGCCGTGCCCTCCCACTGCCCTCAATCTGAAGCAACAGCGGATGGTGCATGGAAATTGAGGGAACCCCTTGAGCGCTTTTCTTGTTGGTTCGGCAAACCTGGCTTCACCGGGCTGACAGTATCGGCTCTTGCTTGTGTCGTGGGATATCTTGTGGGGAAGGCCATTGTCCGGTTGTACGAGTATTTCTGCGAGGGGAGAGCGGCCCCTCGTAGAGAGGCTGACCCCGAAAGCGATGCTGAGGAGGCCGCCCCTGAGTCAGAGAAGAAAGAATCGTTTATGAAGTCATGACATCAAGTATTACAGTTGAAGTCTTCAGAGGCGTGCTGAGTTAGGGTTGAAGATTGCGACCGAATGCTCACTATATTTCTAGAAGAATTTAGAGCCCTCCAAAGAGGTTGCGTGTGTTATCGAACACTGTAGGCAATCTATATCCTCGTTCGTAGTGGCCGGATTCTATATCCGAGGCTCCTGCTTAGGGCTAGAATCTGAAAGCCCAGTTCCAGTAATGATCGTCGTAGGATCGCAGCTATGCTGTTCCAGGTCTAGCTCATTCCTTCCTATGTTGATCAGGGTAAGAAAAGGCCGGGGTTGACGTCAAGGTTGCTGACATCACATTGCGGTAAGAGAGGAATGCCGTACAAACTTAAAGCAGCGGACTGATTGGGACCTCATGCTGACATCAAGGTACCTCGGAGGGGCCCGAAACGGGAAGAGATTGTTCGAGAACTCCCGGTCTCTGGGGTTGGCAGGCTGGGTTGGACGTTCCTGGGAAGCCCACGAAGCCCGATCGACCGATCGTAGCGGCTCATTGATCAATCTCCTATTGACATGGATTCGGTTCGATTGAGTTGATTGCGGACGACCTGATAGAACTAGAACCTTATCGGGTACCTAAAGGACGCGTGGAACGTTCTCCAGGGCCATCCAAGCTGGCCGATATATTGGTTCGTTTAACTGCCATCAGTAGTAGAAGTCGGAATGGGCCGCATTTTGGCACACCTGCCTTGAAACGACTGACTATCATCAACGATATTGTTGCCCGCCTGATTTCATTTGCTGGAATAGCTACCGGCTGGAAGTCGGCGCTGCCCAGCCGGGAGGGCTGAAGATGACGCAAGAGGGACGCAGGCTGCAGCATCCAACAAGGTTTTAAAACTCCGAGTTCCCCAGGCAGACAAGCGGGCTATAACTGTAACCTTAAGAACCTGTTCGTTCAGAAGCAAGAGATCTATGCATAGAATTAGACTCCGCTCGTCTTGAGATTGAATGAAGATGCTGTCGCGACGTCTTGGGGTGTCCTTGTTTCGGACTTCGATGCCAAAGCAGGCCAGGGCGCCATGGCTCAGATCGAGTTTGATTCGACCGCCGGTGCCAGTCGTTTACGCAGCCAGAACGATGGCTGGTCATGCAAGCATGAAGGAGAAACTGCCCGATCACAACGGTACTGAGCGATTCCGCGAGTTCAATTTGGCCGGGAAGGTTTTCGCAGTGACCGGCGGCGCTCGAGGACTGGGCTTAACGATGGCGGAAGCATTGGTTGAGGCCGGAGGGGAAGGTACGTTTTTGACCATATCTTGTTATCCTGGAGTGTGCTAACCAAACCAGTGTATTGTCTTGACCGGCTCCCCGAACCAGATGCCGAGTTCCACGCTGCGCAGAAGCGAGCGAACCCTGACTTTGGAGGTGCCCTGCATTACCTTCGTATGGACGTCACGGATGATGCCAATACCGAAGCCGTCATGGAAGAGATCGCAAGCAAGAGGAACCGCCTTGACGGACTGATCGCAGCCGCAGGCATCAACCACGTTGAGTGCGCATTCGACCACAGTCCAAAGACCGTCGACAACCTCATCCACGTAAACTACACCGGTGTATTCCGAAGCTCTGTCGCCGCAGCACGTGCGATGATGGCACGGAAATGCCACGGCTCGATCCTTCTCGTGGCGAGTATGAGCGGTCTGATTGCAAACAAGGGAATGGCGTCGGCGATCTATAACTCGTCGAAGGCAGCAGTCGTCCAGCTGAGTCGCAGCCTTGCGATGGAGTGGTCGGAAGTCCGAGAGGATGGGCGTGGCGGTATCCGTGTGAACAGTCTGTGCCCAGGGCATATCGAAACGGCGATGGCACAGATGGTGATGGAGAAGGATCCGGAAACAAGGGTAACTTGGGAAAGCGAGAATATGATGAAGAGGTTGGCGAGGCCGGAGGAGTTTCGAGGTGTTACGTTGCTGCTGATGAGTGATGCGAGCAGTTTCATGACTGGGAGCACCATTGTTGTGGACGGAGGCCATACAGCTTGGTAGTTTATATGAGCTGGCTCGTTAAACTGCTAGATTTCGTTAGATGGTTTACCTTTGCATTGCGAGAATACCATTTGCTTTGTTATTTTTTTATAATTGCTCTTTCTTCACATCACTTCTGTCACGTGGGAAGATGAGGGAATTCGTTTGCAAGGTTGGAACTTCCTCATTACCGTTATCTCCCTCAGTGATCAGAACGCAGTCAACTCGGAGACCCCTCAGATACCAGGAAGAGCCTTGTAACGCGCTCCTAGCACCGTTGTGCCGACAGGGCCAGGCTGCGCATTGAGAGAAGGCTCATGAAGCTAGTGACAAGCATGTTGTGGTTAGTTCGCTGCATTATACTGGCATAGGAAAACACTTGTTGACCGTCATCTCTGACAGTGAGCTTTTTAGGTAATGATGCACAGCGATTCTTCGCTTTCCCTCCCACATATCAGCCCTATCGACGAGTTGCTCCTTTCATCAAAACGAAGCCTGGTATCAGAGCAACCACTTGAGATCGACACTGCTGTCGCCAGCAAAAGAACGGCGTAATGGGTTTCAATTTATCCCGAGTGTGGCCAGGAAAGCTTCCGAAAGTGTTTGGAGTTCAAACTCCAATTGCTATATCCCATCTGAAATGGTGCGATTTGGAGAACCTAGTCCGGCGGCACGCTAGGGTGATATCAGCCATCGGACATCGGGGAACAACGCCGGTCGGCAATTGAAATACCTTGCAGAACTTGGTTGGAGTCAAGAGTTGATCCTACAATCTCCATGCCTCCAGCCGTGTTTATCCCCATTTACAATCGGGTGCGTGTCCGATGTCCGAGACTGGCTGCGCTCCAGCCGGCCCACTCCCCCGGATTTACCCTAGCTGGCCGTTTCTGGGGATGCGGGGCTCCTCATTCCAGGCCTTTCTGCAAGCATTGACTCCGTTAATAGGATTGTTGTTGTTCGTACTGGGTCGAAAGACCTCGGGATATTCGAGCCAAGAGCAATGACTATCCTTCACACCTTATGGGAGCCGAACAGTATAAATAGGACAGAATGGCTCCAGCCAACCTCATGGGTCGTTCCTCTGCAACCAGCATCGTTGTGCATTCATGCCATGCTTGATAAGATGTGGACATTTATCACCGCTGTTCTTGCTCTGTCACTCGGGATTTCCGCTACCCCATTCAGGCGGGGCAATATCAGTCCACCCACAGCTCACGTCAAGAACGGAACATACGAGGGTGTTCACTCGACGGAATATGACCAGGACTTCTTCTTGGGTGTCCCATTCGCGCAGCCTCCTGTGGATGACCTCCGATTTAGGCTCCCACAGTCTCTGAACACAACCTGGGAGGGTCCTAGAGATGCAAAAGACTACTCCCTCCTCTGCGTCGGATACGGCGTAAGTTCTGCAGAAAAGCCGTCATACTCATGCTGACTCTCGCAGCTCGACCAAACGTTTTACGAGCAATCAGAAGACTGCCTATACCTGAACGTCGTTCGACCCGCTGGTTACGACCACGAGAAGCTCCCCGTAGCTTTCTGGATCCACGGCGGAGGGTTCAGCAACGGCGGCGGTGGCGACCAGCGCTATAACCTCTCCTTTATCGTCGAGCAGTCTGTCAGAATCGGCAAGCCCATAATCGGTGTCTCGATCAACTACCGCCTCAGTGTCTGGGGCTTCCTCCACTCCAACGAAGTCGTCGGGGAAGGGGTCACCAACCTCGGCCTGAGGGACCAGCGCCTCGCTCTGCACTGGGTGCAAGAGAACATCGCTGCGTTTGGCGGAGACCCGAAGAAAGTGACTATATTTGGCGAGTCTGCAGGTGCCGCCTCCGTTGGCTTTCAGGTAAGTCTGATCACCATCTTGGAGATGAGTGTCATGCCCGACTAACGAGCATAGCTTACTGCCTACGGCGGCCGCGACGACAAGCTCTTCCGCGCAGCAATCCTGCAGTCGGGCAACCCGATCTTCTACGGCGCCGAAAATGGCACGCAGCGCTCTCAAGCCTCTTTCGAAGCCATCGTATCCCAGGTGGGCTGCTCCGACTCCTGGGACAGACTCCAATGTCTCCGAGAGGTCCCATTCCTAACCCTAAACGCAACATACAACACCATCAGTGGCTCCTTCTCCCCAACAATCGACGGCGACTTCATCCGCACGTACGGCAGCCAGCAACTGCGAAACGGCCAATTCGTCAATGTCCCCATCATCACGGGTGCAAACAGCGACGAAGGCGCATCCATGAGCCCCACGGGCATCAACACGACAGAAGATTTCAAAGCCACCCTCTCCACTTTTCTACCGGCTTCATTCCAAGACGCCATCTTAGAAGCATACCCAGACGACCTCTCCGTTAACGTTGTCGCCAGTCTAGGAAATCAACGCCCCGCTCCCTCTTACGGCGCCCAGTTCCGCCGCAGCGCCTCCTTCTGGGGTGACTACTACTTCATCGCGTCGAGACGGCAAACCGCGAAGACGTGGGCTGCGCATGGGATCCCCGCATACGCCTACAGATTCAACGCCATTCCAGCTGGCGTCCCGCCCGAGATCGGCGTTGGCCATTACAAGGAGATCGGGTTCATGTTCAAGAATCTGCAGGGTGTGGGCTATAGACCGGATATTCTCCCGTTCGAGGGCAAGGGCCAGAATTACATTGAGCTTGCGGACTTGATGAGCTCGACTTGGGTCAGCTTTGTGTACGACCTCGATCCGAGTAACTATACCGGAAGGAACAGTAGTATTCCGGCTTGGCCGCAGTACGATGTGCACGATCCGCGGGATTTCGTCTTCGATGCTAATGTTACGAGTTATGTTGAGGCCGATACATATCGCGCGGTCGGGATTGCATTGATAAATGACAATGCGGCTGAGGTTTTGCATAGATAGATAGTTATGTCCGCAATGATACGGAGTACGTCCCTGGTTAAGAAATACTCGACCCGAAAGGAAACACTGTAGAGCGATTCGAGTGATCCAATTCAATGGCTCGTATTCTGCAATGGATCCACAGTTATCGGTTATCGTACAGAAAGGACAGTCATAGCAAGCTTGCTTATAGTACATAGCGCTCCGCGCATTCATCATATCAGATCATGACACATGAGAAGTCAACGACGCCTCCCCTTACTCCTCAGGCTCGTGGGTCTGGCCGGTGGCCTTGCCGCCCTTGCGTCCGGCCTCACGGGCACGCTCCTCGCCAGGCTGGAAGCTACCGCCGGAGGCGTGGCCGCCCTGGGATGCGATGTTGCGCTAAAGAGACGCGTTAACCAAGATCGAGATTAGGGATGTTGGGTATTTGATTGAGGTGCGGTGCGTACCTGCTTCTCAGTATCCATGCTAGCGAAGCCACCGCTGTGGGAAGACTGGCCGCCCTTGCGGGCGATGTTCTCGACCTCCTCGTGGGGGCGGTTGGAGAAGTTGCCGGGGTTGGTGTTGTGGGCCATTTTGGTGGTTTTGGTGGTGTTGCTTGTTGGGTCTGAGGATTGGGAAGTAGTTGTTTGTGTTTGTGTTTATGTAGCTGGGAGAAATGTGCTTGATGTGGATTGATGGGCGAGGTTCGAGGCGGTACTTATAGCCGTTGCGAGGGAGGATCTGCGTCTAGTTCACGGGTATGATGATGTCGTCTCTAGGTCATTCAGGGTCATGGACGAGGGGTTGAGATGCCGTGATTCTGTGAAGCGTGGTTGAGGCATCATGGTACGGTCATTGTGGGTTTGTGAGGTCAGAAGGGGGAGGGGGAGTTGTATGGGGTGGCGGAGGGTGGTCCACGGATACGAGTGTCTGTCCCTCGAACTGACGCTGAGATATGCGGCGATGGCAGGGGGAAATTATCCCAAATTCCTGCTTTTGAGGATTAAAATCTGACCTGTCGATTGTTTGATGCTTCGAAGTTTCGAGTTTGCGGTGGTTTCCCAAATGGTGGAGTTTGTTTGGCCAATGCTGAGGCTTCACGTCATTCTTACAACTACTCTGTAGAATTGAAGTTCGACCTTCAACAGAGGAACCCTGCGATATGTGATGTGATTCTGATGCTTGGAGAAAAAGAAAAGGCAGATCTTTCTAGCTGATTTAAGGATGATGAAGGGCTCGTCAAGGTACTCGGATGTACATCCGACGATCGATCTAGATTCTCGAATCAGGGCAAGGTACTATCTGATCGTTAGCTTGAAAGAAGACCAAGCTAAAGGGTTGGAACATCCTGGAAGAATCGTGTTTTCAACTTAGCTATTTGTTGACCATGAAGGGCACTAGATCAACGCAATTACGGTGAAAGCTATCGACCGTCGTCAGCAATGCCGTCAACGAGGACATCAAAACATCGTCTTACGCCGAACTACCCGATGACGCGGAGTTCGATGGCTAGGTTTCGGATTCTATTGACAAAAGGAAGTCGACTGGCTGCCAAACATCCAGTCAGTCGTAGTGCCAGCCCTCCTTGTGTGGCTCGTCACCCGGCACGTACGTGACTCAATTTAACCGAAGCCTCAGCTGAAGCGCAACGCAATTATCTCATCAAAGAAGGGATTGTTCGTCCAGTCCGGGCCTTCCCGTCCATGCCTAGGAATCCCTCGTTCTTTGGGCGCGCTCCAGAACGGCTGACGCTCGTCCTTGCGCTTTAGCATGGTGGCCGGTTCGACAGCTGTTTGACGTCAAGGCTCGCGGGCCAGAATCTCCAGCTTCTCTGGACTGTGGAGGATGTTTATTTGCCATGCGACGTTGAGTTGGATGTGTTTCAGTCAACAAGGTATATCCTAGTTGGCGACGTGCACAACGCGCATCTTCTTGCCTCATGAGTATATTCAACAAGAGAACTTTCTCCCTCTCTGGGCTGTAGTCGTCATCCGGCTGCAGTCAAACCTGGTTAGACGCCTTTTCTCTCCGTTTCATGACCCCGGTTATATACATCCCTGTCATCGCCTGTTCTCGAATTGGAGAGCGTCTGGATTGGTGGCTGGCCTCTACACGCTTGGGAGATTCGTTCTCACCTAGACGATGAGAAGGTAACACGCTCGGGGATATTTGCCTTGATTTCGTGGACAACGACCATGGCCGAAGGCATTATGACCGGGGAAAACTCTGAAGTCTTCATGTACTCAAATATCAGAGGTCGAAGGCTGTCCTTTGGGAAGTGCAGCGTTCCACGGCATTTGATCGATCAGGCGAAGCCGGGGATGTATTATTGGAAGCACGTAAGGCATTGTTTGCACACGTAGCCGATCTGGGTTCGCCAATCCACTTCTATGAAGACAAGTGTTAGTTTTGTACGAGCGGTTGGCGAGCAAAGGTTGAGGCTCATAAAGGTCGCTTGCAATGCGGAAAATATGAGACCAGACGAAGGACATAGGAGCGATCAGGCAAGAGACAGAAGGTTCTGGGTAGAAGACGACCAAGGACCTATCTACGACTGAAAACAGGACAAGAAATATGAACTGAAGACACTTCGCCTACGATGGTTGATGGACAGACAGCGCAGAAAACCAAGATCTTCCAGCACCAATAACACAAGATCTCTTCTCCAATCAACCGGCAAGCCGACCCATTGATGAAAAGGGTGTGTTCGCGTCAATCGGGGGTAGTGTAAGCCCGATGACACTGTGCAGCAGGACATGCGCAAGCACAGAGGCCCAGCTGCGGAGACCAAAAATAAGAATAATCAATGTTGTGTTCAAGTAGAACACTTTCAGAGATTAAACTGAAAAGAACAGATACTACACTTGATCTAAGCCAAAAGGCAAAGAGAGCTGGAAAAGAAAAGAAAAAAAGACTAAAAGATGCGGGAGCGAAGAGGCTTTTATACCCGGCAGAGGTGGAGCGTGCGTAGCGAGTCGACTAGTGTCGATTTTCGACGCTGCCTATTGGCTGTTTCCAGTGAGCCGTCATGTGATGGCTTTCCGGCAGGTGCATGCCCTAGCAACAATGCCCTAATTAACTTCCGGATTTGGAGAACCCACCACGGCACCGACGCATCGTCAAGTCAGCTCCGCTCCTCGATCGAACTTTTCTCCTCACACCCACAAAAGGCGCAGGATACTCACCTCTTTGCGACCACGACTTTTCAACCCTCATCTCTTCATACCCCCCTTCGTCACTCGAAATGGCTCCCGCTGTATGTCCACGTCTCCATTCTTGAACTGCTTTGCTGTTCCCCCTGTTGCTGCGATGGGACTCTCTCGCTTTCGCTCTCTTCGCACTTCGCCGCGGCCGAAATGCCTACGGTCGAGCCGCAAGATAGAAAGAAAGATGCAGAGAGGGCTTCGCACACAGGGGACTCTCGCCATCGCCAATTGAACAGTAGGCTAATAGATATCGCCGGATTAGGTCGCCCGTGGCCGTAAGGCCCAGAAGGTCACCCAGAAGTTCACCATCAACGCTTCTCAGCCCGCCAACGACAAGATCTTCGACGTCTCCGCCTTCGAGAAGTTCCTCCACGACCGTATCAAGGTTGAGGGCCGCGTTGGTAACCTCGGCGACAAGGTCGTCATCTCCCAGGTTGGCGATGGCAAGGTCGAGGTTGTCGCTCACATCCCCTTCTCTGGTCGCTACCTTAAGTACCTGTACGTTCACCGTCTATATATGATATGTTGTTAGTGCCGGACAGGGCTAATTGCTTTGCGTGTGCAGGACCAAGAAGTACCTCAAGAAGCAGCAGCTCCGTGACTGGCTCCGCGTTGTCTCCACCTCCAAGGGTGTCTACGAGCTCCGCTTCTACAACGTCGCTTCCGAGGAGGCCGATGAGGATGAGGAGTAAATTTCTCACTCCTAGAGAAATTTGATGAGTGAGAGCTGGCTGGATGATGCGTCGCGTTCTCCGCCTGGAACAAAACAAAAGGGGTGATGGGTTCGGGGCCGGTGTGTCCAGCTCGGCTGGGTTGGATTGGACTCTGTGGGGTGTCGTGGTTTATCGGCGGTCGGCGGACATTTGTGAGATGGATCAGCGAGCCTGAAAAGGTAGCTGAGTTTCTTCTCTTATACCCGGTGTTGCGCTCGAACCGTTGCTTGGATTTACGGACTTCAGCTACTCATGACGTTATGAATGGTAGAGATGAATATGGAGCCAATCTACACCCAACAAGACCAACTTGTGTTTACTCAATCCTGTAGTATGCAGAGTATACTGCTTGTATGTATACCGCTCGTCCGTATACCGCTGTATGTGATACTGTAAAGCAGCCAACCGGGTTTAGAGCCTTGACCCTTAATGAAGCCTCATCATTCGCCTTCCCTAGTCCTCTTCACCCCAGCCCCCTCCCCAAGCTTCAACTGCACCGGGCCAGCTGCCGCATTCGAGTCTGGCGCCACAAGCTTGCCCTCTATAACAACCCATCCCTTCTCCTTCAACCTTCCCCATACCAACCCCGCCTTGACCCTAACCAAATCCCCCGTAGCCAGCGCATCCTCAGCCGAATCATGACCTTGCTTGCCACTGGCCCCACCGGTCTGGATCTCGCGGTCCAGATGTTTCCTCGCAAGCGTTCGCAGGCTCATCCGCCACGGTAGTCCACCACCTGGGTGTGGATAGAGGATTGCAGTGTCGATCACGGTTGGGTGGATGATGCGGCAGGCGTTCAGGTCATTATCGATTGCGTGGCCGATCAAAGGCGTTGTTGGAGTAACGAGGTTGAGGAGGAGGGAGCGGGCTTCGGCGGGGGAGGAGACGAGTCGGTGTTGGGTCGAATCTGATGTGGAGGGTTCAACGGGGCTTCCGTAGGGAATAGCATTGGCGAAGTGCTCAGGGAAGACGCCGGAGTAGCGAGAGTTTAGGTCTAGGACTTCACCTAGGGGTCTGACGAGGACGTCGAGGACTTTCTCGCCTACTGGCCAACTAACCGCTGTGAGGCGGATGAGCTCCATGCCAAAAGTTGTGTAGCCCATTTCACAGTCGAAGCATATTGGAGTCGGATTATCGAGGTGAAGATTCTCTGGTGTCTGTTCGAACTGGAGGATCGAGGCCAGTCGTTTTGTTTCGGATACTTTGAAAACGTGCGTTGCGCCTGTCGTGCAGCCTGAGGATTCTCCTAGCTTCTGGTTGCAGCAGGTAAAGTACCCCTCCCTAGTGGTGCCAGTGATATGGTCCGTCTTCTTTTTTGGAGGATAGAATGCTTTGCCCGGATGATGGGTGCATGTGCCTCCGGTGGTCAGGGAGCCGTCCTCAGCGCGTCCTGGGAAGACTTGGAACCGAGCGTTGCATCGCTCGCATTTCTCCCAGCCTTTAGCTTCAGCAACGCCTTTCTTTGCAGTTTCGATTTCGTCTGCTGTTGGCGCTCTCGTCACGTAGCCGAATTCTTCTAATCCTTGCAGCGGAGTGATCAAGTGGCTTGCAACTGCAATCTCCTCCTCGACAGTCAAGTTGGACTTGAAAGGCTTCGGCTCTTTCGATGCCGCCCCGATCTTGATCTTATAGTATTTCTTGTTGAGGTAGTCTTTGAGCTCTTTCGCCCAGTCGTCTTTGCTCATCTTGGACAGTTTCACAATGCGAAGCTTGACCACATTCGAGTATACAGTCGGGCTTTCTCTTGCCACCTTTTCCTCTTCATCAAGGGCCATCGTAATGAGCTCATCCGGCGTGAGAATCAGGCACTTGTCCTGAAGCGTTTTGTCCTTGACGAACTGATCGTTGAGGGAGCATAGAGCACCATGCAGTTTCTTCACAATAGCCACCCGTACGTTATACGTAGCAGGCGCCTTCTGAAGCATGCGTGGGTTCAACGTTTCCTTCGGAGCTTGTCTGGGCGGGAGATTGGACCCTGAGGTGGGGGTACTCTCGCGCTTGGTGGGCGTTGTTGCTGTAGTAGTTGGGGTGGCCGACTGCCGTGATACAGGTGGCGTACTCTCGACTCTTGGAACTGGCACTGCGGGCTTTTTAACGGGTGTGCTCTTCGTGCTATCGACTCGCGGTAAGTCATCCTTTGATGTCTCCTTTGCTTCTGCACGAGGCTCTAGTTTGATTCTCTTAGTGGGTGGCTCCGCATTCTCTTTCTCCGACGACGCATCCTGAGAGACTGAAGCTGAAGTGAGGTTGCGATGAGAGAACATGCATGCCATAAGAGTGCATTCTCTTCCCTGCGGACAGGGGATGTCCTTGAATAATCCAAGCGGCGCAAACATGGTGAAGAATAAGTGAAGCGATACAGCTTCTGTAGGCTCGAATAGCGCGATTTGTCTTCAATAATCTATACACAAGGGGAGCGATGCAGGAGAGCCGTAGTATGAATGTATGAGTGGAGTCGCCCAATTGCAGCGACTGTTGAACTGCTCAGTCTCTAAATGCGGAGGCGGTTTATGAATGGTTGAAATGCTGAATCATAGCGTTTAGAGATACTCTCCGAGCTGGGCTGTTGTTCTCTTTGAGTATCAACACATAGCCAGCTCTAATATATAGCATTTGAGGAATCATACAGAAGAAGGATGGTTGAAGTAGAAACCTTTGGAAGAAGAGCTGCAGCCAGAGACGGATGAACGATAAGACTGCAAAGTATGCAAACTTGACGCCTGAGCTCTGAGGTGTCGACTTGGGCTTGCGCCTGCCTCTTTCGTTCAACGCATCAACCTCAGGTTGCAACAGCTTTATGGAGAATCTCAGTCTTCTGACAAACCACTAAATTCGTTTATCTCTACCTAGCACTCTAATAGGCACCATCCTTGAAGGAGAACTCCATTGTCAGGATATCACAACTAACCACCAGCAGAAGTTGACCCATCTACCTAACACACAAATAGTCCCTCCTGCAGCGCCTGCAAGCCAGGATCCCACATTCCCGACACTCGTAACAAAACCGATATCCTGGATCAGAGCATAATTCGCAAGAAAAATACCCCTGTACGAATCTGAACTCCTCGTGGTTGCATTCGTCTTCATCCTGGCCTCCCTCCGCGAACCCGGCACTATCCTGAAGCTCAACTGTCGAGGTACTGGTGTCGTCGATATTGAAAACTCCAAGAGCCCGATAATCAATGTCAAGGTCATCGGGAGCAGGATCTTCACGCCCATCCACATCTAATTCATAGCATTTGCATTCTTCAGACGACTCTCCTAGATCAAGCGATCCTCCGCATTTATAGCAGAAATCGGCGCCGCACCGGCAACTATATCACGATCAGTCAGTCAATCAGCATAATGAGGCAAACGGAGCCACCAACGAGATGTGAGCGCAACCATCTTCCAATTCTACCACTCTATTGCAGAAGTAGCAGCGCTGCCAGCCGTTCTTCTCCGCGAGTAGTAATAGCTGCTTCAGCGCATAGTCTGGAGGACATTCTCCCGAGTGCGCTTGCCCTTTGCAGTGTATGCACGTCCTGGACCGGCACTCAGAGCATGTCGCAATATCGTCCTTGATCAAAGACGGATGGATGAACTCGGAACATGTCGGGGCGCAGCAATATACCCTATCTTTGCCTGGAGTCTTGTACTCAAACTCCTTACTCTCGTATTGTTTGATGAGGTTGGCATCGAGGACCTTGCGGACCATAGCGATTTCGAGCTTCTCGCCCCGACAGCAGTATGCTGGAAATTCGGCTTCGTCTTTTATTGCCCTTCTGAAGAGCTCTGCCACGCAGGAGCGGCAGTACCAATGGCCGCAGCTGGGTATCAAGACGTTGGCCGGGCAATAGCATGCTCTACAGTCGGTAAGGGGTCGACGTTTGGACTTAGGGCCCGGGATGCGAGGAGCATCAACGACAGCTGGGGCTCTCATGGTGATTAATTCTTGAACTTGTCCGTCTCAGGAAGTGGAATCTGCGCTTGCACTCGGTTGTGTCGATTTACGAAACGATGGTAGATGCGAAGGTCGCGTGGAGGAAGAGCGGAAATGGAACACGGGAAGAAATACGACAAGGAAGATAAAGATGGTAAGGTGAAACGGATGAACGTAGATCTGGATTTAAAGCCTATTCAGCAATGGGCTTAATGAAGCGTTGCAATGACTGCTGGTAGTGATGACTACATCCTCTATCACCATGCGCATACTTTGTGAAAATCCCTATTCCCACAGTGAATTAGTGCTCGCCATTTAGGGAATCAAGCATGCATGCTATCATGTGTCTTGCTTTACGGAAAGCTGAGACTCTGAGGCCTTGCCTACTAGCAGCGTGGGTAGCCCTAGATGCTTCCTCTATTCGTGAGCTTACCACAAGATTCCAGGCAAAGTCAACAAAAGACCCATATTGTATGGGAACTGCTCGTTGATCTGGCTACAAAGAATGTTTTTTCGGTCCCTTTGGCTGTACATTCATCAAGATGTGGCTTTGCTTCTACGGCAGTTGCCGAACATGCACCTAGTTGTATAGACTGAAAATCATGCTATATTGTCTTTAAGATCAATCCACGGAATAATATCAAATTGAATCGGCCAGTAGGTAAGTCTAACATCTGAACATTAGGGGCAGGTAAGATACCCTTATATGCAAGTTCTAAATGCAATATCTAGCCAGATGCTTCATTTCCACACTGAAGCAACCTCGCTCACGCTCAGAAGCACATCCTCCACGCCCGCATCCCCTGTGAAGAGTCTTGCATACGTTGCTCCCTCCGGTGGGAAAACCTGGGCGGTAACAGTCGTTTCGCCCTGTCCCCCAAAGACCTCAACGCTCGACCAGTCGGCGAAGATCCTCAGCGTCACAGTCCCATCATCCGCCGGCTCAAGAGGAGCTGTGTAAACGGATGCGAATGTCTCGTCGAAGGAGACATTTCCTGACGTCCGCCTATCGACGAAGATTTGCTTCTCCGCGAAGTCGTAGCCGATGCGGGTCTGGGTCGTGAAGTTCTGTGTTGCGAGGAGGGAAATTCCGAACGAAGATGCATCCTCGTCCTCAGCAGAGAACGTGAGGTTGACGGCGAGCGTCTTCCCCAGGAAGCCAAGGTTGCGCGTGCTGTTTGCTGCGAGAGATTCGATGTGTGTGGTTTTCGGCTTGCTCGTGATAGCAGCCCAGTCCTCTTGCGGCTCCTGGACAACGACCACCCTCTCCTTGATAGTCTTGAGCTTAAGACGCCGCGGTATGGCCATCGCATTGCGCCAGATCGTCGTGGGCACCTTCTGCGCATACTGCCAGTTACTCATCCACGTAACGACCGTCTTCTGAAATTCAGGCAGACCGTTGTAAACCAGCGCCGCATAAAAGTCCGGTCCATAGTCCAGCCAATTCGCCACTCCCTCCTCATGCACACTCTCAGCATCAGGGATGAAGTGCGTCCCGTTGAACTGTCCCAGGATATACTGGTTGCCCGAGCCCACTGTTCCAGGCGGACCGCCAGGGTTAAGGCCGATCAGCGCGACCCATTTCACGTTCTCTTCGTCGCCGTCAACAGGTAAAGAGAAGAAACTAGGACACTCCCAGACGCCGCCGACAGCATTGTACGGGCCGAACTCGCTGGCGAATGTCCAGTTCTTTAGATCGTCGGAGGTGTAGATGAGTAGTTTGTGCAGGTCTGAGAGGGCAGTCGTCAGAATCCATTTGTTTGTGTCTGCGTGCCAGAAGACGTTGGGGTCGCGCCATTCCTTGTACTGCGCTTCGTAGGGGTGCGGTGGGTGTAGCAAGACCGGGTTTGCAGCGTCGTAAGTGTTCCACGTTAACCCCGAGTCAAGACTGTATGCTATAGATTGAGATTGCTGGTTTGCGTAGACCTTTTTGCCGCTGGGGAGGATCTGGTCGTAGACATACTATACAGCGTCAGTATCCTCGTCCATCCCATCAAGGTACTCCACAACATACGAAAGAAGTATACATCGCAACCATGGGCGGCACGGTCCCATTCCCAAAGCCGCTAGTATTCTGCTCATCAACAACCGCACTCCCGCTAAAGAACTCCTCCGTCACGGTCCCGGGGAATCCCTTCGCCGTCAGCGCAACGGGCTTCTCATCCCAGTGCGTCAGGTCCTTGCTCGTCGCGTGGCCCCAGGAGATCGCATCGTGCGCGACCCCGCCGGGGTTATACTGGTAGAACAAGTGGTACGTGCCATTTGCGTAGACGAGGCCGTTGGGATCGTTGATCCAGTTGCGGGCCGGGGTGAAGTGGTACTGCGGTCTGTATTGTTCTGTGTAGGATACCCCTGCTGGAGATGGGGATGGGGTTGGTGAGAGTGCGCGAGCAGCGGCTTGGGCTGCGAGGGTTGATGAGAGGAGAGTATGAGGGCGCATGTTGCGTGCACTTTGGACCTGCGGGCTACCGTACAGTATGTCGACCTCGGGACGTCGCTTGTGCTGCCTGTTTGTTAGTCTACCTTGCGGAGTCCGTCACGTCCTTTATATGTCTCTCGCAACACTCTGAGCTGCTTGGTCCTGGTGCATAGACTGCAACCCTACTCCACAGCATGTGTGATCGTCGTCGAGATTCTCCGACAATTCTCCGGCGGCCATGGCATGACTCCATTCGGAGACCCCGGGATGCCGACTTTGTGGAGAGAGCCGTGGGGAATCCTGTCTTGCCGAGCCCAAAGCCAAGGGCTTCTGCTTGAAGTTGGGCCTTTTCGGCGCACTATGCTCTCGGCATTATGAATGTGAGGTCATTTTTCGAGAAATTCAGGTTTCTGTTGCTGCCCGTCTCAATTTGAGAATGTCGTGGTGGTGGAGGTGGGCAGATACATATCCTAGCAGTCTTCGGTCTCTCAGGTACAGTAATGCCATGGTAGCAGATACAAAACAAGCAACAGATCCAGCTCTATTACTACACTATATACTGAGCTCAAACATCAGGAACTAGAAATGTCTATCTATCAACAAATATACCCAACCTTCCCGATAGCAAATCCAAAATAAAGACTATACCCGCCTCTTCTACCACCTCCTCCTTCTCCTCTTCGGTTTCGCTGCCTTCCTCTTCTTCGCACCTATAATTGCTAATCAGTAAAGAACAACCAGGCTTCGTGTCCGATGAGGAATGTGATATGCAAGGGGTTGTGAGGAATGTGCAGGCAGGTGTCGGTAGCCCTAGGTGTATGCAGTACTCCACTCTCTCATATTCCAGCTCCAAACTCCAAGTTCAGAACAGCATTGAAGTAACTAGGGCTTCACGACCCTTCCAATCGCTTTATACCTCAGAAATGCGAGAGAGTGATCTTTGCGGGGCTTTTTTATTATTACATCATTTCAATATCCCAAACACGTATAGAAAAAGACACAGGAATAGCGCCAGGATGAGGACTGTGAGTGTAATCCAGATCCACTTAAACTCACCGGGCTTGAGATTGTTGCCACGAGTACGGGAACTCTCGCCAGGATCGGAGCTGTCACGGGAGTCGGCGGAGCTCTGGGGCTTGACTCTGAATTTGCGACCTTTGGAGCCAGACGATGTTAGTAAGTATCTCTTGGACCTAGTGAGGGTGACATACGTGGGTTTTGATAAAGTCTACTTGCGAGTGACGGCCGGGCATAGTCGGGATACATAAAGTGATAGTCAACAGGATCTGAGGAAGATTTCGGAGAAACCTCGTATGAGGGCGATGGTAGAATGAGGTTCTTCTTTGGTGGAGGCGGGACTGGTAATGGGTCTTCGACATGTTCAACAATCGGCGCATAGTCGCTGTCCCAAATCATGTCCCTCAACTCCTCTCGGGCAATCGGGTCACAGAGCTTGCTCTGAAGATATCGGTAGGCGTACTCGTACAGTTTTGTCTCATCCTGCTGATGTTTGGTAGCTGAGCCAGGGTCAAATTCCCATCGTAGCACCCCTAGTGCTGGAAGGCGACGGCCGGTTGACGTGGTTGAATTGCTGGTTGATGCAATGGAAGGTGGGCGGCCTGAAGACCCGTCACCAATCGCTGGAGGAGCAGGTCGAATGAGCCAGCGTGGTGTAGGTGAGTCATCCCCAATGTGAATCTCCGGTATGCGTCTGCTCGGGATCCCATCAGTCTGGGCAGTTGGTCCTGGTTTAACTTCTCCATTGGGTTGCAGTAACCCTTCGGGTACTCGAAGTGGGCTTAAGCACCGCCTTTCTGGGAAGATATCCATCCGCCCAATGATATTCTTGGCGACTCTACGCCTGTCGGGGGGCGCGTGTTCGTCAGGATGGGGTCCTGGGAGTTTGCCTCCCATTTTCGCTTTGCGATAAGGAGGGATGCTCAGATCTACCACCTTTCCCTTCCAACGATCCACCTTTCGCCCGGGCTTTTGCTTTTCTGGGAGCACGAAGTCTTTTGGTACATTATAAAACTTAGCCATGTTGTTTCTTTTGATAATGGAGAGATGTCATCCGTCAGCCATCGCTATATAAGATGATGGCCTTAAACGGAGGGTATGAACCTACCTCAGGGCTGTAGATCGGCGGTCTAGCCGCAAAAGTGCGTATTAAGAATTGACAGTATACCAGTACTGTACAGTTTGAAGTTCTGAATGAGCAGGCTTAGGATGTCAGCGGGAGAATATCGGCATTGGATGGGTTTTCAACAACTTACTACAGACACGTAGAAGCCGGCTTGTACAGGCTTCCTTTGTTTAGGCCTCGGTATAGAACAAAGGGTTTCAGATTATTTCGAGTACAAAGGAATTCTCTTGAATCTGCAAGTTGGTGAGCAACAAGCCAAGTTGCCGGTTCTTTATCCATACCTCCATTTAGCTGCACAACTAGTTGACTTATGACGATTGATTCGACCCCAAAAATAGATTCTTTCTTGGGAACTCGTCACTATCCAAGTTTAGTACTTCTGAGACATGCAACCATAGGATTTATCATGGTTAGGGTCGAAACTCACCTGGAGTAGGCACTGGCCAACGTGGACACTGAAAAAGCTGACTAGAACTTGACTCTTCCCCAGATATCTGCAGGATCGTAGTATGCCCAGCAAATAAGCTCGGGCAATCTGCGAGCCCAAGAAGAATATGACGAGCGTAAGCACCTTACTGAGATACACGTGAAGTCTATCACGGCGTAGGGCAGAGAGCCTCCGACAGTAACCGTTCAGTTGAAGGGAAGGAAAGTTTAGATCCTTTCTTCTTGACCGTTTAGGGAGTCTCAGGCCATCCTATAGGCTAGGCGGAGGCTTGTGACGATGATCAACGGAGAGTCATGGGCGCATTCCTCGGCGGTTTCGAGTACGTACGCCTCTGTCAAGGAGCGATGATCAACGTCACCAACCATGTTGATTTGGCTAGAGCTCCGTTAGTATGACGCTTGCCTGGTGGGGTTTGCATTTCACGTTGCGTATAATTCGCGCAACTTGCACCTCCATGAGTGGTTGGTGGAGATCCTTCATATCAAAGTATCATTCCTGCCAAAAAGCAGCCCTTATCTGCCGCATTTCCCCTGTAAACTTGACAAAGTACAGGTTCCCGTACCGCGGATAGCACTAGCTCCTCCGCTTACGGTAGTGCCTGGTCTGTGTTCTGTGACGGCATAAATTCCTCGGCCTCTTAATATCTGTCGAGATTCGTAATCAACGATTTTGTGATGCGCGCCCAGGATGTCACGCCCAACAGCCTTAAACGAGAGGTCGGTTTTCATCCTCGTCATTTTCCCAGGTTCTGTACCGTCAACTCGGTATAATCATTTCGTTTTGTGTGCGACGCAGCGAAGGAGGTGCAGGGCGTTGAGAAGCTTGAAGAGTGCCGTTGCGCTTCCAGTCCTGGAGATGTAGAGACGACGTGCGCCGATGGGTCGGAGGATCTAAAGCTTAGGTTGCAACATTGTTATTAGCCTCATTCCAATTCTCAATGCATGGGCAGGAGATTGAGAATTAACACACTTGGTGCCATGACCACTTGTCCCGGCACTCACGGCCAATCAGTCGCAATGTACCAAGAACAATTTAATGTATTGCTCTGACCCCGAGAATAGTTTGATCAAGAGCAAGTCCTTAGGATTGATGGTAAGAGGTGGCGGGGATTACGAGGAAAGAAGGGGTTTTGACGGCGCGCAAGCAACTAAGGTCACATGGGAGTTTGGATATGCAGTTTCCCAAGTTGATCCATAAGCGCCTGGTATATCGAGGCACGTAAGTAGAAAACCGCAAGGTAGAAGAACCAAGAGGACTTTGGAATCGATACACTATACACATTCGTGATTATTAACACAGACAGTGAGCAGCATATAGCTGCTAACAAGCCAAGGATATACTTGACACCAACGAAATATTATATATGTCTAGCATAAGTAGCCTGTTATGCAGATATTGATTACTGCCAGTATCTCGGCTCGTTGAAGACGTGGTAGCGGTGACCGCGCACTCCCTGACCGCGGAACAGCGCAGGGAATCGGAGGCCCTGAGGAACCATTTCCTCCGGAATCATCATCTCATTCTCGGGCTCTGGTTCACCAATCACAAATTTACCGACCTAGGGCACGGTTTAGCAAGTCTCAACTTATGGATCTCCATGGGAAAGAACGTACCTGAATCTCAGTGTCGGTGATGGAGTCGCGGCTGACACGGGCGTAGCCGGTTCTCTTGATCTTCTTGTAGAGGATGTACTCGCACCAGCGGTCCCAGTCAGTCTGGTCTATATCTTTCATGCCGCTCAGCTCGCTGACGTAGGTGTTGTAGTTGCCTTCGAGCGGCTTGGTAACGAGGTAGCTTAGCAAGATCAGCGGACGCGGAGAAGAGCCCATCAAATTCGACAGATACTCGGTTTGCAGGCGACGGTCCTCTGGGTCTTCCTCTTGTCCCGAATGGAAAACAACAACATCAACCATCTCGCCATACATATCCAAAGTGGCGTGGATGGCAGGGGCGAGTTCACCAACGGGCGAAGGAAGGAGGTGGTGAGTCGAGTTAACAATTGGGAACTTGGAGAGCAGCGCCGAACCCCAGGTGTGTTTGTTAGGACCCGGGCCAAAGTCTGCATACATGCCTAGGTCTTCGGCAATGAACTGAGTGATATCGCGGTTACCCATGATGATACGCTGGTTGTCAGACTCGAGGAGACCGAGAACATCAATCTCGAGTTCCTCAATAACATCACGCATGCGTCGCTCGGAGGCCCACATGTCATTGTCAAGACCAAAGTGCACGGTCCAAATACCGGCAGTGACAGCCTTTTCCTCTTTGTGGTACGGTGTGTAATCGTTGGTTGGGAAGCGCAGGTATGCGATTGAAACTGACAGCAGTTGCAATGCGACAAGCACATAGACATAGTAGGACCGCGCTCTCCTGCCGTTCGGGCTGATGGCGTTGGTCCTGGGGCCGCTGGATCTGGACACGGCCGCAGAGAAGACACCAGCACCAATGAATAGCATCGCAATGGTCATGAGCCAGTCGGTGTGCTCCCTGACGAGCGGCCCGCCAGGAACAAACGCGTAGGCAACGACCCAAACGTGGAAGAGAAGGAGGAAGACATAAACGAAGAAAGCGAGGCCGAAGGTCGGCGCTGGGGAATGGCGGACCGCGGACGAGATCAGAACAGGCGAAACGGCCATCAGGTAGAAGGCAATCGTCAGAGCACCGTAGAATCCGCTCCAGTTGCTGGTGCATGTAAGGAAGGCCGCACCAAGGGAGCCAACGCCAAACGCGGTCCAGCTTCCGGCAACCTTAGGGTAGAACAGGCCAAACACAAGACCAGCGCCCATCGAAAAGATAGTAAGAGCGCCATGGGGCACAGCGAGGGGGCCACGGACTGGGTAGCCCTCCCAAACCCAGGCGATCATAGTACTGGAGTCCGACAAGAGGTAGTGCATCAAGAAGATCATGCTACCCGCTCCCAGTCCGGCAAGCAAAGAGGATCCCTTCTTGCCGGTCGACGGGAAGTAGTCCCCGCCACTACTGGCAGGGGCCCTGAATGAGCGAACGCCAGCCAAGATAGCAAGAAGCAATCCTAACTTATTCCAACCACCATTTTCGGCATGCATAATGGGCCAGAAAGGGTTGTTGGTCTTGCCCGCGAACTTAGCAATACTGGATAGAATCAAGCCGAGGCCCCATGCGAAGACACGCGACTCCAGTCTCGTGTGCTGCGCCCTGTCGCCGTACAGAGTGGCAGCAAAAGTGATAGAGCTGCAGGAGACAGCGAACGTGCTGATAAACAGTCTGTTGGCGGGATCCTGCACCTTATAGGCAAGGAACCCAGACAGTGACAGGAAGTGGAAGATACGAGGATTTTTGACGGCCAGAGATTTAAGGACGGGGATGGCGAGAAGCACAGGTGCAACGTAACTGAGGATGACGACTTCATATCCAGAGATACCCATGTGCCAGAGCGGGAAGTACCAGACAAGTACGGGAAGGGAAGTCCAGCTGGTCCAGTAGACAAACTGCTCTCTGTCAGTAAACGGTTAAAGGAGGGGAAATCCAGTATATACCCCATTGTACACATCAGCAGCGGCATCAAAAATCTCACTCCAGAAGAATCCCTGGCCAAAGGTGTTTCCGACAGGCTTTCCCTTCCTGTCTACGAGTTAATTTCACGGAAGACCTCCAAGGGTGGAGTTGTACACACTCTTTCTCAAGAACAGAGTCTGCAGCGTTTTTTAACTGCCTGAAAAATAATTTCCATCTTAGATCATGTCTCTCAAGTACCAACGGCCGATTTGGAACTGTACATTTGCTGGCTGTGCATTACTTTGGAAGCCAAGGTACATACCCTCGACTAACTCCTTTGATATCCTTCACCACAATCTCGAATGCTTCGAAGTCGAGCGCCGTAACGGCATCAAATCCGACATCAAACAGAATGAGAGACCATTCGAAAAAGGCGTACTTCGTGTAAGCTAGCAGACGGACAATGAGCATAAGTTGCATATAATCGATAAGGGCTTCTCACCGCCAGGAATTTTGTGCACTTTGTGCTGAATAAAGTAGTAGATCAACGGAACGAGTGTGCCGAAGAAAAGGCTGGCAAGGACCTTGCGGTACTTGACAGCGCGCCGGTTGTTGGGGCTCAAGGCCAAGCAACCAATTGTCCACGGCAAGGTTGCAACCAAGTAAGAAATCATGAAAATATCGTGCCAATCGTGGTCATCGGTTGACGTGACATATGTCCAGCCACCGCAGGTGAACGTCCGGAAAATTCCGACACCAGCAACAAACTTGGGAAGAGTCGAGTTGGGGCGGGCAGTCACAAGATACCAAAGGAAGACGAGGGCGAATCGAGGTCCTGACGTGATGGCAATGAAGACTTGGAAGAACGAGCGCTCGGGATACCGGTCGCCGATTGTTGCTGAGACAGAAGGGAACCACTCATCCGGATAGCCGTAATGTTCGTTCTGCACAATCTTGTTGAAATGCAGGCTCATTCCGACAACGAGGGCGCTGAAAAAGGCAGTGTACGCGACGGCGGTATGGGCCCAAGCGACCCATTTTCCATTGACCTAGCAGAATATCAGCCCGGGCATTAATGCGTGTGAAATTGAAGGTGCACTCACCGTCGCAACGGCGTCCCCGTCTTTAAACTTGGGCGCCATTGTCGCGCGGGTAAGGGACTCAGGTCTCAGGGCTCAATGAAAGTCTCAAAAGTTATTAGAGAAAGTCAAGAAGCAAAAGAGAATTGAATGAAAAGAAATGAAAAGAGAGTAGTGGAAAAGGCAAGACGGCGGAGGCAAGAAAAGAGAACCCCTGAGGCCAGCGAGGCATCAGAATTGAACGGGCTTGTATGGGATGGTCGAGATTCGGCAACGAACGGACGCCCGCCCGGACCATGAGGCGCTAGTGCGGATCTGGCAAGCGGCCACGGAGTTACGGCCTAAGATTTAAGGCTACAAAGAAAAAAGTGCGGGATACCGCGACTTTTTCTGTTGGGCATCTGCTTCTCCGATACTATCCAACTCGACCACAAGAGCTATTAGCTCCTAATTTCATAATGTCTGCCACCGCTGATAAAGCGCGGTTCTTCTTGGAAAAGTCCGTTCCGGAGCTCAAAGAGTACGAGAAGAAAAAGATCTTCACCAAGGTAAGCTTCGCAAAGTCTTGTCTGTCGGACGGCTGGATACTTACCTGATTTTCGCGTAGGATGAAATCACATCAATCGTCAAGAAGCGATCCGATTTTGAGCACAAGATCAATGCGCGTGGCGCACAGCCAGCCGACTACGTACGCTATGCCGAGTACGAAATGAACCTCGACAGTCTCCGGCGCAAAAGAGTAAAGCGACTAGGCATCAAATCAACCGGATTCAGTGGGCAACGTCGGATCTTTTTCGTCCTTGATCGTGCCACTCGCAAGTTTCACGGCGATATCGGTTTATGGGTCCAGTACATTGAATATGCGCGACGACAGAAAGCCTTCAAGAAACTCAGCACGATCCTGATGGACGCATTACGGCTTCACCCGTCCAACGCAGACTTGTGGATTTACGCCGCAAATTACTCCGTTGAAGACCACGCCGATATGTCTCAGGCACGGACCTATATGCAGCGAGGGTTAAGATTCTGCAAAAGCTCCAGGAAGCTCTGGATTCAGTACGCCAAGTTAGAGCTGATCTACATCACGAAGTTGGTTGCTCGACAAAGGATACTTGGGCTCGACGAAAAAGTCGAAGCTCCCAAGCAGCAGGCGCCAGAGGATGACTTTAATGCCGACATGATCATGATGCCAGACGTTACGGAAGAAGAGATCAATCCTAGTGCGCGAGATGAGAACATGGATGAAGCGGCGCTTAAAACTCTCAACTCAACTCCCGCACTTAGCGGTGCCATCCCACTCGCTATCTTCGACTCTGCCATCAAAAATTTCGACCATAACGACCAATTCGCCCACGAGTTCTTTGACATGGTCTTCAAGTTTGAAGACGTACCCTGCCTGCAGAAGATTCTGTCAAATATCCTCGAAGCAATGCAACAGTTCAAGCCCGTCAGCCCTCATACGTTGATATGCTACATCAAATACCCTACGGCCGGCGTTCAAGCCACTTCGGCCGAGTTCCCCCGTGCACTGGGAGCGGCACTGTCACGACTGCAAGAACATCGCCAAAAGCCCGAGGTTGCGAAGGAGGTAATCAGCTGGTTACGTCCAGTCGAGAAGACTAGAGACTTGGACCCGTCTATTCAAAAGGTTATTGCTGCCACGATTCACAAAGCGGAGCTGGTTCTTCAGGAATCGTAGGCCTGGGTCCGGTCATTCGAGGCGTTTTTGGAGTCGTCTTTCATTATCAAGTTGCGCAAATTGATATATATAAATTAGTATGAGAAGAAGCCATCAGTCGTCGCGACTTCCTCGTCGACCGCTCTTTTTGCTGCTGTGCATTTTTTTAGCCTTGATTCTAGCCTCTTTTGCAGCCTTCTCCCTATCAGGTGTCAGTCGCCAGTCCATACATAAGCGCTATTAGTGTACGTACAGTTTCTGCACGCGCCGCCTTTGCTCCGGAGAAGTCTCGCCAGGAACCAGATCATTTGCAGTAGTTTTCAGTAGTTGGTGGAGCTTGTCATAGCACGCGCTCACGTTGTCGGCCTGCTTCCGCGACTCTTCCGACTGTATAACCAGGCTGTGCGTCCTGGCCGCATAGTAGCGGGATGACTGGAGCGGGGAATGTATGATGTGCGGCACCAACGGCAACAAGGAATCAAGCGGTACCTTCAGTGTCGCCTTGGAATTGACCCTATCCGAGCGCTACGTTAGAAGCGAGACCCTTACACTACTACGTCGAGTGCGGGGACAGACTTGTTTACGTTCTGGCCGCCGGGGCCCCCAGAGCGGCTGAACGAGACCTCACCGACATGACGGGGGATTGTTGTGGAGTTGAAGTTGGAGAGCCATTCTCTAGCTGCAGCCAGGTCCTCGCTTGAAAGGTCCGCGTGCCGAGATGCGAAGGATCGCCGAAGGGTGACAGTGACACTATACCGGCTGAAAGGGGATGGAAGCATTGTGCGGAGCATGGCGTCAAATTGCGTCGTGAGAGGGTAGAAGAAGGTTCTCGACGTCCTAAGGTAGTCGGCCAGAGGGCCCTAGCTTAGCTGCCGAAGTTTGATATTGAATGAGGTCACATGGACAGGAACGAAGCCGTAGCGGCGTTTAAGCTGGAGTCTGGACTCTGCAACCAAGTTGGATGAACTGGAAGTGACCCACAGCGATCACCTCACCATCTTCCAAGGCTGCTCATCCAGGGTTGCGCAAGCATCTCTTCCTCCTTCACTCTCTCCTGTTCAGGGCTCAGTCGCTCCGGCATCTCGAACGTTCACCGGTTCCTCGCAATGAGCTTCCACTTGTTTTCTATGGCTTTCCCATAAGCTCACTAGCTGGGCCTTTATCCGCCTCTAGATCCCAGCTTCCTCCAGTCGCCGGGTCGCTTTTCAGCCACAGCTCTCTACTCCGTACACTGTGTGCTATCACGGTTGTCATTAATAATTGCTCAGTGTCCCAGTATACTGGAGAGCCCAGGGTCATTCACTGCTCGTCCACGTTATTTTCGATCGGTGCCCGGAGGGGAACTTCTTAGGTGGTGCTATTTGTTATTTTTTCACTGGTGGTCCCTGTTCCCAGTCTGAGCTCCGATCCTCCTCATCGACTTTTTCCGTCGCCTCCGATAGATCTTTCTGCATCTCCTTCCCTGCTACACCTGACCTCCTCCTCTTCCTTCCCTTATCAGTCTATTTCTTCATCCTCCTTCCCCGCCATAGGCACGCCTTTTCTTCTCTCCCCAAAACCTCTCTTTGTCTCCCTAACTTTTCCACTTGCCTCGCCGCCCTCGAGTGCTCCAACCCGCCCGCCTGGTTTTTTTCCACGACAGCCCCACTTAAGCTTTCACTGCTCTGCGCTCTTCGTTGAAAAGCTGCGATATTGGATTCGCCTCTCCAGTCGCCCTTCTTGCTTGCTTGTAGATGAATTCACTCTCTTACCTTGGTCTACATGACGCCAGACTTCCCAGATGAGGCTCTCCACTTTCGCGGCAAGACCTTGACTCCCGAAAGCCCTCGGCCGGTACACGTCGCGGAACCTACCAGTATCCCTGTGTTGCAGAATCAAATGGACCCCGTTTTCAACGACACCTCGACTTATGGGCAGGCCGAGGACTTCTATGGCAACAGCTACGGTGCGCAGTTGAATGGACAGTATACAAGCGCGGGTGAAGCGGGGTGGCATGGCTCTGTACAGCGTGGTCAGGAACAACCACCATCACAGCATCAATCGCATATACAAGGTAGCCTCCATTCTGGCCCTCCCTTAATGAATAACGCGTTGATGGATGCCGATACCCCTTCTCCAGCCACAACTGCCGCTTCACCCCCCTCGCCCAACACAACTTTATCCACACAGCCCTCGAGTGTTGGGAATACTACAGACTCTTCTCTAACGGCGTGTGCTGCATCAGATCCTAGCTCCCTTCAAACCCACCCTGTCCCCGATGCCCACCCATTCTCTTCCTATGCTGCTCGCAACAATTCCTTCGCGACTGAGGTAAACCACTCCATCGGCGCCTTGCAAAGCCAGGCGGCGTCGCATGGCCGACTAGACGCGGAGGGAATGTTCGAGGATAATAGTGCTGGGAATGGTGTCGACTTCCAGAACCTCCTTGATAATCTCCCACCAACTTCAACATCTCCCTCAGCACCTACCGCGTCCACAACCACTATCCCAGCGGACTCTGCTTCAGTCTCACCCCAAGCTGCAGCCGATGAAGTGCCTCAATCCTCCCTAGGCCTCCCTCCGCGCCCTCCACCACAGGAGAAGCCCTCTATTCACCCTAATTACAACCCCAGCGATGATATTCGTTCATATCATCAACTCCCCGCCCATAATGCCTCTAACGCGTCAAATCCCTTCGCGTCTCAGCCGAGTAATTACCAATCCAACGTCGGACTGTCTTCCTTGCCGGCTGGTGCTCCAGGGACATCCTCCGGGGGCGTTTCCCTTCCCCCTCCGCCGGTGGCTAGCTTCCAACAACCGCCATCCTCTCCAGCGGAGACCCAAGAACCGCCAGTGCCCGCGATGCCGAAGAACGGCCGAGTCGATCGACAAGCACTCCGCTCCGATGATGATGCGCCGTGGGGTCCAGATGTTCAGAAAAAATATGACGCATTCCTGCATGAAGAAAGAGTTTACGTGACTGAGGGACTCTGGGATCGCTTTCCATATGGATCAAGATTATTTGTTGGTCAGTACGCTTCCGCGCTTCTCAAACGAAATCGTTCTAACGGGTTTTGCTCATTGTAGGCAATCTACCCACTGAAAGAGTGACCAAACGAGACCTTTTTCACATTTTTCATAATTATGGAAAGCTCGCACAGATCTCGATCAAACAAGCCTACGGCTTCATACAGTTTCTCGAGGTCTCGTCCTGCAAACGGGCTCTCGAAGGCGAACAAGGAGCTATCGTGAGAGGACGGAAAGTTCGTAAGTATCGCGGTTGGTCGTCTATATAATCCCATCTGACTCGCTATTCAGATCTTGAAATATCTAAACCGCAGCGGAATACCAGGCCGGCACCAACCCAGTCGGAAGCTTCACGTGCTCCCCCTCGTCGCTCAAGGTCACCCGACTATGCTCGAGGCGGACCTCCGAGCAATAGGTCGTCGAGGGGCCCGGGGGACCGTTACGATCGACCACACGAACCAGCAAGGTTGCCATTCAGTGACTTCCGAGATGAGCCCTGTCACCGTAGGCGGGAGGATTACCGCCCACCGCGGTCGCCTTCTCCGCGCGGATACCGTCTACGGGAGGGATATCGGTCTCGAGATAGAACCCCAGAACGGTTCGATCGGCGTGACAGGCGACGCTCTCGTTCGCCTTACGGAAGGGATAGACGATACCGCAGTCCAAGCCCTCGTGGCCGCGCGACGTATGACAGCGATGCGGATATACCTGTTCCCAGGCGAGCCCCCAGAGATGTGCCGGACGTGCAGATACTGGTTCTCGAGGAGCTAGACCGGTAAGGGAATTTCTCTACGTTTACAAAGATTCCTCTCTAATTTCCTGCCAGGAACTTCATCTACCATGTAGAGAGCAGCTTCCGGAACCGTGGACTTCGAGTAGATGTTCTGGTATTAGGAGCGCGTATCCCCTTGGACGCTGCAGTCAAGCGACAGGCCTCTGAAGGCGTTCTTGCCGTGGTGAGACTTTCACGACCCAGTTATCTACAAAGAAAGATACCGCTGCAGATTTTCGACCGAAGTGCAGGTGTTGATAATGTCCGGTCCATTGGTGGGTTCCTCCATCGTTTGTTTCTAGGCTTTAGCTAACGTGCGGCTGTAGAGTATCCCGACCTTGAACCCCATGTTGCAGCAGATATCGTCGGTCAGGCTCAAACTCTGCAACGAAACGCACCAAATGTGCCTCTCCCATCCCCTGCTTATGGGGTTCCTCACCTCCCCTCTGCACCTCTACCTCATCCTGCCGCTCCTACACTTCCAAACCAGCCCAATCTTGCAAACGCCATTTCGCACCTTGATGGGGCTGGCTTGCAGTCTTTGCTAGCTGCCCTGCAACAGCGGCCAACTGCAGTACCAGCCGCGCAGCAGCCGATACCCCCCATCCCGAATCCTGTCCCTACTCCAGATTTGGCGAGTCTTCTAAGCGTCGCCACTCGACAGCCTGCTTCGCTCAATCCTTCGCAACCGCCTCTCCCGCAACAACCTCTTTCCCAACAACCTCTTCCACACCAACCATTTATGCAAGGCCATAGCGCCTCGCCAATATCCGATCCGAACCTATTGTCACTCTTGGCCAAAGTAGGGGGACACCACCAACAGGGGCAGCCTACTATGGCCTCCCAACAAGTCCAGAATCTCATGAGCCAGTTGGGCAAGTGGAAACAATGAGTCACGATTTTTCTTGAATTCATTATCACCCTATTCATCCATTTGCGGATTTTGCACCAACGGAGTCAGGCGCTGATTGTTTGTTTTCGCTTGAGGCTCAAAGGGTTGAAATTCCGTATTTATCACGGCAATCGTCTGGTCAATGTTCGTTCATTCAGGCGTTAAGACAAAAAGAGATCAATCGCTGTTCCACCGTTCCTGTTATCTTGGGCCATTCTATCCACCGGCGTCGGTTATGTTGTTTATTTTCCATGGCTACATGTATCTAGTCGCCTTACCACATAACGTGGAGTGTCACTTATTCCTGGTCACACCCTAAGCTACAATAATACTAATTGCGAGCCTGGACATTGGTAGAGAAGTTTGAGTCATTAAGCGTGATATAGTACAAGTACAAGAGCCCCCTGCTCGTCAACCCAGAATTTCAATCCTTTCCATCGCCTGAACCCAAGCTTTTATTTCCCTGACCACCCTTGCGACTTCAGGTCCTGAACTGTGGCTGCATCTTCCTTCTTGATCCGCTCGATCGTCTTGTCCCGGTTGTACTCCATCACGCGCTTCTCTTTGAAGTATTTTACCTGTAGTGAAACAGTCAGCCTCTGCCTCCCATCTTGCCGACATCTCCGAGCGGGGACGTAATTCCCATCGGATAATGCATACCCATGTACTCGAGCAGGCGGCCTCAAACTCCGCAATCTCCTGTGCACACTTCTTTCGCGCCTCTTTGTCCCCTTTGATAGAGTCGACGATGTCGTTGTTGTCCAGGCAAGCGAAGAACTGGTCGCGGCCGATCCAGCACCGTTGTCGCGAGGTTCGGTCGGGGGCTATGCGGCCACCGTCGGAGGCTTGTTTGGTGTCCGATGACGACGAAGAGAACCAGCCCATTGTGTGCGGAGTTTCCGGAGTGTAGAAATAACAATTGCTGTGTGGAAGGCAAGCTCAAGGTGTTGTCCAAGCTATCAGAGTCTGGAGCTCCGACTCCGAGATTCGTCCCGCAGGCAGCCTGCTCCGCAAGGTCATGTGGCGCTAAGCCAGCATGGTCAATAGTTGCTCAACTCCGCCAGCTTCACCTTCGTCATTTTACTTGACAGCTCCATTACACCACCCTTAACACGCTCCGGTGGATGTACCAGGCCATACGACAAGTACCTTTATTAAAGGGCTTGTCCTCCGAATCTGCGCGCCGTCCTGTCACGAAATCCCCCACATCGACGGGCCCTCTCCGACAGCACCGTTAACCCTCCCCATCGCCGCGCCGAACAAGACACAATCTGCCGAACGACCAGTTCAAACTGGTACACGAATAGTTCATGCCCCCGCGCCGACGACCTCCTCCAGCGGGGGCGCGAACAGACCTCCCACCGCTGAAAATCATCCGCAAGATCCTCCTCCTCCAGGCCGCCTACTATGTCACCGCGACGACTCTGATCCTGTTCACGACGCTTGTCTACGGCACGGCGTTCTCGTTGGATCTAGTCTTTAGTTGGAATGCGTTGCGGGGTGATACGACGCTAGGGTGGATGCTGGGGTTTGTGTGGATGTTGAATAGCTTTCTATGGTGGGCTCTCCTATCTATGGCGTGACTTCGATTGCCCTGCTAATAATTCGTTTCTATAGTGTCATCTTCCTGCTTCTCCTTGTGTCTCGCTCAAAGCTCATTCCCGACTTTGCTCTCACGATACATTTCATACATCTTATCATCACGACATTCTACACACGTTCTCTTCCTTCCAATCTGCTCTGGTGGGCCTTGCAGTGCGCCAGCGCCGCCTTTATGATTTCTCTCGGCATGTGGGCTTGTCGATGGCGCGAGCTTCAACCGATTAGCTTCGGTGGCATTGGTACCGGCTCCTCGAGGTAGGGCTCGGGAGAGTCGTCTCAAACCGGTGAGAGCAGCACTGGACTTCTTTCAGGGCGTGGACGCAACGGCGGCGGAGAGTATGAGATGATGAATATGAAGGGAGATGGCGCGGTATAGCCAGCCCGTCCCGATCAACTGCATTCGCTTACTTTTTTCCTTTTTTTTACTACTTGTCTTTCTATCACCAGTTCTTTGGCAGCTCTTACGTTCACGAGTTGCCGTGATTTTGTTCCTTCACATTGTATATATTCTTGTGTATGTATACCCTAGCTGGCATGGGCTTTGTATAGATGGCGTTCTGGTTTCGGGCGTCCATCATTTATGAATAGAACTGATCCTCTAATTGACTCGGTCACTGACGCAGGTGATGCATACCTACCTAACCTACATAGCATCAATCCCAAAGCCGTGGCAAACAATATCTAAACCAATAGAGTCTGCATCTCCAATTCCGACGCCTGCAAACAACATGCGCCTTCCGACGACAACCCCGTATCACCGCATCCAACTCTCCAACTTCTCCAACGGATCAAGTGGGGTGCAAGATAAGGCTGAAAGTTAAATAGACGACAGTCCCGTCTGCTCGAATGGAGTCCTCTCAGTATCTCATCCATCGACCCCATTTCCTCTTATCACTAGAGGTACCGGATAATCATACAAGATGTCCACCACGACACTCACAACCCCCGCCCCAGCCCAGGTGGTAGTAACACCAACTGAGCACGAAGACAAGGGCAAGAAACCCATCACTCCAGCTCTCGAAGATAAGACCTTCCAGGCCGTCGCGCGCGGCAACCGCGCTGGAACCCTCAAGCTCCGCGGCATCCCGACCTTCACCGACCCCTACGCCGAGCGCCAATGGATCAAGGAGCACATGGCCGCTGCGTTCCGGGTTTTCGGGAAGCAAGGGTTTAACGAGGGGATTAGCGGACATATCTCTGTGAGAGGTATGATGCCTTGCTTTCCTACTCTTGAAATGGCCTGCTAACGCGGCGTGCAGACCCCGTCCTAAAAGACCACTTCTGGATCAACCCCTTCGGCAAGCACTTCTCCGCCATGAAGGCATCTGACCTTGTTCTCGTTGATGCGGACGGGTACGTGACTGAGGGTGGTGCCCAGCAGCCCGTCAACGAGGCGGGCTTCATGATCCATTCGGAGATCCACAAGGCGCGGCCGGATGTCATGGCGGCGGCGCACACGCATGGCGTTTACGGGAAGGCGTGGAGTGCGTTTGGCAAGCCTATTGAGATGATTACTCAAGGTACTATATCTCTTTCTTTATGACTTGATCTGGTGTATAGGTGGAGCGAGGCTAATGGGGCGCATATAGATGCCTGCAACTTCTACGGCAAGTTAAGCGTCTACGAAGAGCACGGTGGTGTTGCGCTCGCGCAGGATGAAGGGAGAGCTATCGCTGCCGCGCTGGGGAAGGACAATATTGCTTGCATTTTGCAGAACCATGGGTGCGTTTTAGTTCCTTTATCGCCTAGCCCCTTCCCCCTACCACTAACATGGAACAGCCTCATCACAGTCGGCTCAACCGTCGACGAAGCCGCTTGGCTCTTCGTCAGTCTTGACTCCGCCTGCCACGCGCAACTGATGGCCGAGGCTGCGGCTGCCAATGGCGTCCCCAAGAAGATCATCCCCGACAATATCGCGCAGTATACGGCTGATGCGGCGCAGAATGCGGTATGTCTATCTTATGGCTCCTTGAATTGACTGATATATCACGGCATACTGACAGGCCGCAGCATAACTTCTACACCGAGTTCCAGCCTGAGTTTGATCTTGTCGTTGAGGAGAGTAATGGCCGAGTTCTGCAGTGATTGTTGGCTATGAATTTATGTTTATATGGAGTGTTTTACAGCTCATCAAACGTTGCTGAATCCGGCACGAGGATAAGAAGCGAGCGTAGCCCTAGTTTGACCGGGGACAGCTAAAATTTATGCTCTTTGCTGAGGCTGGGGAGAATAGAGTAGGAAGGGCCAAGGCTTCTCGGAGCCGCACCCGGAGCCGCGGACTCGGGTTGGATCTATACAAATGAAGGTATATCGAGATTCGACAGATGGGCTTCCAAAAGCTTCATAAACAAAAAAAGCAATGCGTTCCGAAACGGGGAATCGACCTGAGCTGGTCGGTGCTATTTTAAGCTGAGAGCGACCGATGTTAATGTTAAACGGAATGAGGACATTGAACGTTACGTGGACGATTCCGGCAAGGTAAACTAGTAGGAGTTGCCCTAAAAGACAATTCCTACGGACGGAGACAGGACTACTCAAATGGGTATTCAAAAAGGCAAAGCGTGGGTGACAATCACGCAGCTCTTTCAACAACCATCCGAAATGGTGTAAGATGTCCAGAAGAACATGTCTGATATTCGATTTTTCTTACTTGAACGTGTGCTGGGGTATAAGAAGGCGATGGGTGCTTGTATGGGGGTATAAATCTCACGTTAAAACGCATTCATCACACTGGAGATCCCACGCCCGAACACATATATATCGTTGCATTGCTGAGCATGAGATACCGCGAAAATCAGGCAACGGACTACCGGTAGTAGACCATCCCAATCGTCCCAGTGCTCGGTATGCCAAGACATAGCTACCTTGACGATGACTCCCAGAAATGTCAGGTTTGTAGAACCATGGCCTGAAGCTGAAGTAGGTCTTCGATAGGGCTAGGCTGCTCAGATAAAGCCCAGAGCGCACTGAGAAGAGACCCGAGGCGGCCTGCTTATAGATGTTTTTACACTGCAATCCGGATACAGACAAGGAGGGGAGGAGAGTGGTGATGGACCCTAGAAGCCCAAAAGGGATACCGCACATACGCCTGGGATCGGGATCGAGAATGAGATGGTCTAGCTAACCACATGAAGCACCCAAAATCTTGAGGTATCTTCATACGAAATGGGGTATTGGTATTAATTAGGTATAGAGAATAGAAATAGTACGTACAACCACCCACCATCATTATTTATACAGGTCCTCTCATGCCACATAAAATCATCGGATCATCGATACCCCCTCCTCCTCTCCCCATGCCCGCCAACCTTCATGCCCATAATCCCAATTCCAATACTATTACTACCCTGTCCAGAGCTCGACCCTGAGGAGCTACCACCAGACTTCCTCGTCGGCTGGGTCAACTCACTCCACACCTGTGCAAGGGAAGGCCGAACATCAGGAAGCATGCTGTATTGCATACTGTAGAGGTTGCGGCGGTGGATGGGAGGCACAAAGCGGCCGGTGAAGAGGCAGAAGATGACCTGTGGTGAGAGGTAGTGTTTTCGCAGGCGGTGGCCGAGTTGGAAGTATTGGTCGAACATGGCGCGGAGGGTCAAGGGAATGGACTGGGCTCGTTAGTCTCCTGACTTGTAAAACGGCAAGGGAGGCATACTTCAAGGTGGATGTAGTGTATCGTTGGTTCGAGGGTATTAGGCGAGTTGTCGTGTTCAGCACGGAGTTCAAAGCGGATGCCACCCGGTAACCTCCTCGAATCCTTAACGCGCAACATCAGCGCGAAAAGCGGAAAGTGGTTCAGAAAGGCGAGCCAGGTGTCAAGTCCCGCCTTCAGAAAGATTATCAACATGCGCGCGGACGTGAACGCGAGGTAAAAAACGATCACCGTAGGCAAGAGGAAAAAGAGGACGGTAAATAGGATAGTTCCGAGAAGAAGCTGGTCAAGGTCGTAGTCGCAAGAATCTATACGGTTGCGGAGGACGTTTCGCTTCTTACCGCGGAAGAGGTGGAATAGTGAGATGATGATCGTGAGCTGCCAGTTGAAGATCCGCGCTGATGCAATGTAGAACGAGTAAATATGTACTGTTAGAATGGAAATGAGGTCCGAGAACAGGGCGATTGGCATGCTGGCGCCGGCGAAGCTCGCGCATCCGATAACGTAGATGATGTGAGGGAGGTAAGGTTGAAGGTTTGCAATGCATGCTGCCCAGTTCTCAATAACCCATAGAAAAAGATCACCCAGGAACGCAGCAAGCTCATTGTTCAACTTCAACCCAGCAGGCCAGTCCATCAGCCAGGAGATCGTCCGCTGCAGGCCCTCGACCGTCCAACCGCTGAGAACATGATTGATCTGGTAAGCTACCCAGTTGGCATTATCGATGATGTATGAGCCCATGGCAATTCCAATAATCACATCGTTGGCAACAAGCCACAGACTATTATAGAACCGAATGTAGTGCGCATGGTAGGTGGTCACACTCTCCCAGTCATCCTTCCTCTGCCGCAACTTAACATACTGCGTAGGCCAGTAGCAAAACTGCTGCAAGCGAATGTCCACTTGCTGCGCTGTCGCAGAGATATCTTTCAATGCCGCCGCATCAGGCCGGGCACGCCATTCCAGGACCTGCAGGACAAAGTCCGCAATGACGCGGTGAAAAACCAGCCCTATCACAAATATCCGAGTAACGACCGGCCATATCCACTGCCAAAAGACAAAGGACACCCCGAGGACGAACAGGTCCCGCGCAGTCGTCGCCGACTCAACCACCCGCTCCGAAACACTCATGCTCCGCTTCACACGGATACCGATCAGGCTGCTGTTCTTCTCTATCAGCTTCCCCATCTCGTATGCGCAATTGACCTGGTTGACGATGAATGGAAGCGCCAACTCCTTGTGCGATGCAACATGCTTGACCACCGTATGCAGTCTCAGCTTCTCCACCAATTTTTGCGCGCGAGCCTTCTGCGCGCTTTCACCGGTTTCTATCATATCCGTTATCCCATCCGCCTTGTCCGCAGCAAGAACCTTGTCCTCCAAAGCAAGAGAAATAGGGTTCAGCGACATATACTCCATCCTCGTTGGATCTGGCCGGTGGAACATAATGACCTGAATCGAAAGACCGGTCTCCGGCGGGCAATATATCCTAGGCACCTTCCCCGGCGGCCGAGTAGTAACGACTAAATGCGACGCACTGAACGCTGTCGGCGGATCCCGAGGGTTCGTTGACCCTAAAACATGCATCGCCGAACGACCGCATAGGCCAAATATGCGCGGAACCGGATGGGGGCTGTTGCGGAAGAGGATACCGGCGCGGAGGGCATTATCGACATTTCGAGGCTCAACATCCTCCAACACGGCCAGCACAAACAAGTCCAGCTCCGAGTTCCGCCACCCAACAATTACGCCCGGCGCTGAGGACCGAGGAAGGTCGTATGGCCAAAATACCCGTAGCAATCCATCGCTCATCTGCATATTGTCAACTTGTCATCCTCCACCGAAGCCTAGAACGAGCCGCGACGGCGTAGTTGTTCGCGAGCGGAGACACCGAGGTGGACAGGTCGGGGATGCTAGAGCGACAGAACAGTAGTTAGTCCCTGCCGTATTTTATAGCTAGCCAATCCATAACAATGCAACGTACGTGATCACACTCTTTTTGCGCAAGATGATTGATTGGGATAATGAGTAGGAAAAAGAAAACGGAAAGAAAGACGAAGCCTTTCGCTGTCCTAGTCTATTAAGCGATTGGAGATTAGTAGAGCTCACATGAAGCGCTCTGTAGCGCGACGGAAGCAACGTACCACGACGCCGTGATCCCAGGCAAATATGGCCAGTTCGTATAACCGGGTGACGAGATCCCACCTCGCGGTGATGTAGCCCGCTACGAAGATGCCGAGGGTGAGAATGGAAAAGGGGTGCATGAATCAGGCTGTTGTTGAATGCGATCGGATGGGCCAGCTTCGTTCAATTGGACCGGAGGGACATCACGGACGGAGAACGAGGGACAGGGGTGGGGTTCGGATTGCGTATGCAGGAGTCGAAGGACGGACGCGCGGGCGCTTGAAGGGCGAATCAAACCGAGTAGACAAGAACACTCAATGGGGGAAAGAACAAGAGATGAATGAGCGTTTGGAGTGTTCGTGGTGTCGCTGTCCATCCAGCGAATTTCCGTATTTACTCCGATGCGCCTGGACTCTGGACCCTGATGCACGTGATTCCACACTATAGCGGGCAACAGGGCATGGAGCAAGGACATTGCTCTAGATGTTGATCATATACCTTGAAAAGACTAGATAGATGTTCATGATATCCATTACCCGAAAAATAGAAGACCTAGCTAGAATCTATCCCGTAGAATTTACCCCCGAACGCCATAACTGCCACCATTAAACAGACAGAAACATACCCTAGACACCCCGAATCAAAAGACACAAACAAAAGGGACTCTTATAGCATCAATTACAGTGCCTGGATCCCCTGGAAGACCCGGTTCGTCTGTAGCTTCTCATCACTCTTCACGAGATCCCTCATAATCTGCCTCTTCTCTTCAACCGTCATCTCTTTCCCAGGCTCCTCAATCGCACTCTTCCACTTAAGCAGCATCGCCTTCAAAAGTGCACTACCCTCTTCAACCTCCTCCTGCGAATACTTGTCAATCGCGGTAGAAGCAGCCTTGCCTGAGGGATCGGCGGACGTGAAATCTTCCAGCTCCTCGGCCTTCTGTCGCGCCATATTGACTACCTTTTCAGGGAAGCGGACAAGCTCGGCGACGTGGATACCGAAGGACTGGTCACAGATTCCCGGTTCGACGCGGTAGAGAAGGGTGACCTTCTGTTGACTCTTCTTCTTGTCCTCCTGTTCTTCAGTTCCATCACCGATAAATGCGACGACGTGCAGGTTCTTGACAGACTTAGGGTATCGATCGGCCAATGCCGTGAGTTCATGGAAGTGGGTTGCAAAAAGCCCGAAGCAGCGGATCTCGCTGACGATGTGTTCTGAGATCGCCCAGGCGAGACCAAATCCATCGTATGTGCTGGTACCGCGGCCCAGTTCGTCAATAATAATCAAGGACTCGGAGGTTGCGGACTTGAGAATATTAGATGTTTCAAGCATCTCGGCCATGAAGGTTGAAACGCCTTTCAGCTGAGAATCGCTCGCGCCGACACGGGCAAGGATGCAATCGAAGATTGTAAGTTCTGCCTCGGTGCATGGGACGAAGCAGCCTGTCTGCGCCATGAGCGCGACGACACCAATCATGCGGATGTATGTTGATTTACCGCCCATATTGGGACCGGTGATGATGAGGAATGAGGACTCGTCACGGATAAGCGAGACGTCATTAGTGATGAAGGAGATGTCATCTTGCATCTCCATACAGGGATGTCGTGCTTCCTTGAGGACGGTGTTTCCTGTGCCTCGCGGGTGGATCTTGGGTCTAGTGTAGGCCGTTGGAGCGTGGACCGAAGCATGCGCAAAGCTCACAATGACATCGAGGTGAGCGAGAACGCCGGCTAATTGCTCTAGGACGGGACAGTACGACGCTGCAACGGAAACGACCTCCGAGACAAGCCCTGTCTGAGTGCGGTTGTAATTCGAGGAAAGCTGATCATGTTCCCGGCGGAGAGCCTGCATCGTCGTTGTAGTGAAGTACACTCCGTTTTTCTGCGTTGAGCACTCCTGGTATGCTTTCTTGTTGCGAATACAACCCGCCTCATTCCGTGTTAGACGGAAGCACCACCCGTGCATGCGGTGGTTCTCAAGAAACAGCTTCTTATCCATCTCCTGATCCAAATCCTTTGAGACGGCCTTATGCTCTTGGTACATATCCTGGCGCAGCTTATCCAGCTTCTTGCGGATGATGCGTAGACTGTCATCGAATTCAGGCTTGATGATGAACTCGTGATTCTCCAGAGCGTCCAGGTCAACCGTCGTCTCAACCATCTCCTCCAGCTTCGCTAGGCTAGTTGAGTAACTGCGCAGCTTGGCCGTGTACTCTGTCTCAAGTGGTGTCTGATATTCTTCATCCATGACATTCTCCAGCGAGTTCACAAACCCGGGCAGCCGAATCGCAACCTGATATACACGCACCACATCCTCTAGGTTCGCCTGCTTCCGTTGAAACCGCTTCGCAAGCCGATACAGATCCGGAATCGATCGCAAGTGCTCCTCCTGCATGGTCTGCCGCAGCTCTGTGCTCACAACAAACGCCTCAACAAGCTGCTGTCGCTTCTCGATCTCAGTCGGATCCATCAACGGCTGCTTCAGCCACTGGGCCAGCAGCCGGCTTCCAACAGGCGTCTTGCAATGGTTCAAGAGCCCAAACAAGCTCATCGATTTCGACCCATCCCTAGGGCCAGGCATGAGATTCAGCGCCCGTAACGCCGCCGCATCAAGCTTCATAAACTGCGCCAAGTCATGCTGGTAGAGCTGGTACTGCCCGAAGTTCGACGCATCCGACATGACACCGAGGTACCGAATCAGCGCCGCCGCGCTTCCCATCGCAAGCTTGAGCTCCGTCTGCGGCAGCGTCCCAGCAGAGCGCTCATCTTTCAAGAGACGCGTAAGATCCTGCTCGATATCGCGCACCCCAAAGTCAGACACAGGCCGCTCCGAGATCGCAATCCCGCAGTTATCGCAAATCGCCCGGATCTTGCCAACCTCCACATCCTTCCGATTGACATCCTGCACAACAAGACACTCCTTGACACCGAGCTGAATAATAAGCGCCTCAAAGTTCGAGTAGACATCGTTATCCAGGAATTCGCTCACGCCCAGCTCGCGCACACTCGCATCCGCAAAGCAAACGCCCAGATTTCGCGCCTCGCCGGCCTTCGCACTAAGCTTGACGGCCATGATGATCGGCGCCCCTGTACTTCCTGCGCCTGCCATTCCCATGGCTCCAAGTTCGTCCTCCACATCCTGCAGATTGCCGGGACTCGCCTGCTTGACTTTCTTCCAATGCCCCTTGCCTGTACCCACAGAGCCCCAGATCTCAATTCTTTTGTTTAGTCGGAACAGTGCCTCTCGTAAGAAGTTTCGGAACACCGTAACGGACATTGAGACGGACGGCAAGCCGCCGGAGAGGTTGCGCAGGACGGAGGTAGTCTTGTAAACGGTTCGAGCTATGAAATCGGCTTCGGCGCCGTGGGCCGAGTACCAGTCGCCACGGTCGAAGATCCGGATAGTCTCATCGCTTACAGGGTCGAGGGAGCGGTAAAATCGGATGAAGCCGACTTCGTCGTCGATCTGCGAGATATAGATTGTCAGATAAAGTTGGTTTCGGTGTTGAGTTGACGAATTGAGGAATTGAGCTCACCTTGAGGTCTGGCCGAGATGACATGGTTAATACCAGCAGCCACACGTACTCCCGGGAAATGATCTGACTACTGGCTGTGCGTTGTGGAAGATGTCTTGAGCTTCGTTGCTCTTATCGTCGATAGATAGATTCTTGGCGCGTTCGAGACGCGACTTAAGTCACGTGAGCCCGCGTTGAGCCAAATTGGTTTGACAGTCGTGTCAAGAATGATTGAAGAATTTGCAGCAGGTTGGGAGTTTTGAATAGTAGTTGATTAAGTATAGTCTATCATACAGGTATCAAATGCAACGCTATGCTTGTACATAAAATGTCGCCAGTAGTCATAACTCCAAGAATGCCGTGCTGCCATGAGGTATCCGTAAACCAAAAACTTCCATCCAAACAGTGATATGCAAAAAAGAGCCAGATTTCAAATTATAAGCTTTGGAGTGTCCTCCCACCCCGGCTTCAACTGGGCCACTTTGGCCCCGATGTCCTTCAGCTGGACATCACCGCACGACTGCAAAACAACCGACTTCAGCTGGTTCACGACAACAATGCTCACCCAGTGGCCCGCTATGTCGTTTCGAGCCAAGATCTCCAGACAAGCTTCCACCTCTTTCTCCGATATAGGATTCCGCGTTGAGTCTTGCACCCTCTGAACGATGGTCTCGAGACAGAACGGTGTACGCTGCGCTGCCATTCTCGCCATCGGACCACTGCCTACATAGCCGGCGGGCCGCAGAAGAGCAAGTACGTTCGCAACCTCCTCAACACGCCCAGATGCAGCACGACGAAGTAGCACTTCCTTAGATGGAGGCGGAGGCAGCTTCGACTGACGCAGCGATTTATTCTTGATTCGATCGAGCAGCCCCTGTCGTCGGTTCGTCGTCGCGTCACGCATCTTCGCTGGCGTCGTCCCGGAGGTCTCATCATTCGCGGCCTCGGCCAGTAGCACATCCATCTTCACCTTGATAACGCCCCCCTTCAAATCCTGCAGCCGCTGCTGTCCCTTCCGGAACGCCGTAAACGGCGCCAAAGACTCCTCGATGGAGACCAGTCCCAGCGTCGCAATGAAATCCAGCTCTTCACCCTCATCCTGCTCTGCAACCTGCTTGTAGAGCAAATCCACCGCCTCCTCAAACCGGCTCTGCATCTCGGCCTCATCATTAAGCCGCTCCGCCCGCCCAGCAATCCTTTCCAAGCAAACACGCCCAAGCCCATGATTCGCAAGTCGAAACGCACATCCCGGACCCTGGCGCCAGATCCACAGGAGCCGCTGTAGATCTTTAACAACAACCTTCCTTTTTTTCCAGATTCGCTCGATGCTAGGCAAGAAATCTCTTAGATCCGCAGGCGCAGCAACACCCCGGTGCGCAGCGTGAATCGTCAACGCCTTGAGAAACGCCGAATGCAATCGGACCATTTCCTCGACGCCGGCCGGACGCGCTGGAAGACTGAAAGACGCGCTTGAACGCGGTAATGACGCAGTCGTCTTCGCTCGACGCGTCGGAGTCGCAGCCACACGCTTCGTGGGTGTGGACGGCACACTATCATCCTCGTCCTCGTCCTCCCGGATAATGCTAGTTCTCGCCGAGCGCGTCGAGCGCGAAGGCGATAGAGCCGAAGGTGTAGATGTAGGGGCAGCATAGTGACCACTGCGCGGCGACGAAACAGATAATGAACTGAACTTGAGCGATTTCGACGGCGTCAAATTCAACAAGTCGACATTCTCGTTCTCCTGGTTTTCCTCCGAGATCGTAACCGTAGCCTCCTTCCCCTGCTGCCCTTGTTCCCGCACAACAAAATCGACATTGTGAAGCTCGCTCAACTTCCGCTTCTTGGAAGGTGAGACTGGGAGCGTCGGACGCTTGGCTTCGAGGTCCTTCTTGCCGTCTGCTACCGCGCTGAGGCCGACGCCAGGCTTGGTCGCTCTTGCAAAACCCTGAATCCCTGGTTGCGGCTGTGTTTGTGCTCGAGGAAGGCGTGCTGAGCGGCTCCGCGTGACGGTAGAGGAGGTGCGAGGCATCGCGACTTCCGTAGATAATTAAACTATTAAGCTTAAAATGGTTCCGCTATTCAGTGAAGTATAAACATGGAAGGTAAGGTAATCGGAAGAATCGCAACGGTAAATAGGTGTGAGAATGAGGTTCGATTTGTGTAGGTAAGGGGATGGATGATGGGGCGGTTAAAATTGGAGAGATTCTCCACGCGGGTTTTTTTAGCACAGACGCGTCGCGACGCGATTTCGCGATTTCATCTCGATCGGGTTAAATTACTTGCACCATGTCAACTCATCACGATAATTGAACAGTTCAGAAGTGGTAAAGCTTGCTCTAAGGTCCAGATCGTGAAGCAGAAGATTCAATCGATGTTTATTTAACAATTCTATACCACCGAACCAAGCCCACGCATCGCCACGGTGTTCAGGTCCAGGTCGAGACCCAGGTCTGGAATGCCGCATACCTCGATCCCCACTGCCCCGGAGAATTACGAGAAGAACGGAGTATTGGAGCCAGATCGGGCCCTTTATTGTCATTAATTATCGTCAATTGAGTTAGACTGGAATAACTACCGAGGTATAGCTATACCGAACAGCCTGAAGTACTCCACAGAGCACACATTCATGCAATCATCATCATAAAAAGCACCCAAGAAACTCAAGTACTCCGTAGTGAGGGTATCTACTTCCGGCCAAACCAGCCTGACACTGTGCTCTTCGCCTCGGCCGCCTTCTGCTCCGCCTCATGGCTCAGCTTGCTCGCCTGGTCTTTACCGGCCTGGCTCAGGTCGTCCAGCTTCCTCTGTGCCTGCGCCGCCTGGTCCTTGCCCGCCTGGCTCAAGTCGTCGAACTTTCGCTGTGCCTGGGATGCCAGGTCGGTGTTCTTGGTTACGGGTTGGTTTGCCTGGACACCGGCATGTTAGCACCATCGTTGACAAAAGTTGTGGAGTAGAGAGAACATACAGCCTCATCGATGTTCAGGTTCGCTTCCAGTCCAGCACGCTCACCAGCTCTCTCGCCTGTCTCGGCTCCGGGGGCTTTGGCGCGGGCCTTGTTGATGTCGTCTACCGTGCAGTTGTTAGTCAATGGTCGGTCACTGGCATCGGAAATGGAGAACTAACAGTTCATCTCCTCCTTCGCAACCTTGGGTTCGCCTCCAGCGCGGTACAAGTAGTAACCGCCAGCACCGAGAGCGGTGAGACCAAGGTACAGTCCAGTACGGCTCTTGGGGGCAGCGGCCATTGTGATTGTAGGTAGTGGTGGGTTGGGTTAGGTCGTGACGTGATAAAGTCGGTTGTGTTGTAGTGAGGTAGGACACGGGGGTCTGTATATCCTTCGTTCGAGTAGTGTGGTGTGAGAAAGGTCGTAAGTGAGGAGAGTCGATTGATGCTCGTGATTCTGATTCTGGATCTTAGACCTTAGACTATGGGAGACACAGGGGTTTATGTAGTACTGGCGAGCGGGGAGACTCGGCGATGCTTCCAGGTTACCTGACGTCACCAGGGGATCACCACATCACCACCTGCATTTATCCAAGCCAAGCCACATGGATCGAAACAGTTCATGAGATCATCGTGGGGAACTCTAACGGCTTATTCTTATTGTATACGTAAATAGATTAAAGAGACTTGGAAGCTCAAGATCGACTGGACCAGTGATGATATCAATTGGGTTGACTTAGCTAAAGCACATAGGGTTGTAGCCACAAGCAATCTGGAGTCGCGACAACGCCAAAATCAATTAGAAGCTTACGGCAAACACAGAAGTAATGATGATTCATATATTCAGGTAGGGAAAATAACGAGAGAAAACAGTAACACAAACGCTGCCACACCACGACGAAAGAAATTCTGCCCAGAACCTCGCAGCAACTAAAGCCGGGATTGAAGCTGGGGTATCTTCAAGCGCTGAACACACGACCCGAAGGAGAACGCCAGATCATGCAGGCCAAAAGTTAAACACAACAGAAAAAGTAATCCGAACAAAGTATTGACATCGAAAGAACACCTCCTTGGAACCCATCACTATGCGTTCATTCATCAGTCATCACAAGTCATCAAGAGCTGCCGTAACGCTGTGTATATAATCAAGTCACAATAGGCCCGGGGTCTAAAACGCCATGTACACTCAAACCGAAAGGAAACGAAAGTGGGTGTTGTAGTCTGGAGGGGAGAGTGGGATGCTGACAAAAATAGCGCCACTAGGTTTGGACGGAAGGAAATCGGATAGCTGGTATAGGCCATTAAGAGACCGGGAGACAGTAAAGATCACAGCACATAACGTAGACATGATTGGCTACACCATGATATCTGCGGCATTCTTGTTTTCGCTCGTAGCAACCGCGACAAGAGCCTCAAGTCGACCCATTCCAGGATCTCTTGAAACATTGTGGAGGCCAGGCCGCGATTCGTGTTTTAAATGGTAGTTTTCGGGTTGTGATATAGGAGGACAAGCCTAGACTCCAAATCAGTGATTTATCGCTGGTCCTCATTGATAACGGGTGCGTACAGTTTGAGGTGTGTCAGAAGAAAAGGGAGGATGATGGGGCTCGACAAAGCCGTTGTTATGCACAATGGCCGGATGGTACTCAAGTGATGCTGTTGAGGGAGTGTGTACTCCTTCGCTGCTACTTGAATCTTCTGGGCTCGTTCGCGCAGCATGTGAGCTTGATGCAGTGGTGCTATACGAAGACGAGCCATGATGACCACGGAACTCCTGGAGCTGTTGCTGGTATGATGATGACGGACGGGAACCAATGTTACGAAGTTCCGAGATAGTTTGTTGGCCCCAGGTCGATGCATCACGCTGGGAAATTGGCTTGTCCCTGATGTGAAGACCGGTCAGGTTTGTATGCAGCGACATATCCCACGAAACGTGGCCGCGTCGGTGACCAGGCCCAGAAATAGGCGGGGCGGGTCGTCCCGGTGGTGGTGCATAGTTGAACCCGCCGCTGAAGTTGTAACCGGGAGGCGGTTTGTTGTCTACCTGCATCGGACTGGGCTTGCGCACAGGAGGTGTCAAGGAGCGCTGCGCAGCGAATTTGTCGAAGCTTTCAATCCCCGGCAGACGCGGCGGCCGGTCTGCGGTTTCGTTGCCTCCAACCGCTGGAAGCGTTTCCGATGTTTGAGAATTACTGAGGCCACTATATTCCGTGCGGGAGGGAGTAGGCCATGTCGAATAATGCCACGTCCTTCGCCGCAACTCAGCTTCCGTCGGTTGATAATCCCTTTCCACTGGGTATTTTCCGCTGACAGGACTAGCATATATTTCGCCAGGCGCTGCGTAGGTTGCAGCAGTGTAAGGATGAGCATATTGCTGGGGTGCAAAAGGGTTAATTCCTGACGGAACAGATAATCGACGAGCTGCGGTCTTGCCCTCCCAGAAGCCGGCAACCTGGGCCGACCCAGGCATAGGAGAGCCGTTAGCGGGATACATCTGGGAGGGTGTGTATGGAGAGCCGCCCGGCGGCGCATGGAAACCTCGAACCTGGGCAGGTGGCGTAGTGGGGGTGTCCATCATCGGGTCAAGACCTAGCCTAGACCTCGCGCTTCCGTCATTTGCCATGATCAACGGCGGCGGGCGCCGGCGCAGTTCCGCGGGTTGGCTGAATGTTGAGGCTGTCGAAGCGATGCTTGATGTCGACAGGTTCCTACTGTGGCCCCTGCTGTGTGTTCCCTGACTACCTCCAGTTCCTGCTCTCGCGCGACCCTGAGGCCGCACTCGATCAGTTCTGACCTGGCGTTGAAAGCGAGTGCCAGTGGCCGCTAGCGAGCTGTCTGGTATCTCCTCGTTCACGTGCACAGTCTGGGCATGTTGTCGCAAATTATCCAGCCTGGAGAATCGCCGTGAACAGTGGCATTGAAACGGCCGCTCTCCGGTATGTTTGCGAATGTGGCGAGCCAGGTGCTCGCTCCGAGTGAAACTGAGATTACATGGCGGGAAGTCGGTGCAGTAGAAACGTTGGCCCTTTTTTTTCTTCGATGGCGGTGCATGTTCCTTTCGCTCCGACCCGTTATCTGAACCTTCTCCATCCGAGTCGGCTTGGATGGTCTCATCAGAGATCGAATGTGTACTCCGGCGAGACTCGTCAGGCATATGGATATCAGTGTTACTGCTTGAAGCCCCGGCATCCTGTGTAGTGGGCATGCTATTTGATTGAGGGCGAGGTGTCGCAGACGTTGCGTTTGCATCCTCCATGGCGCGGTCTGGTGGCGAAGAAATGTTATTGACAGGTAAGAAAGACATATTGACAGCGAAACTTCATGAGAAAGCCACTCCAAAATGTATACACGAGTCCGACTCGGAAATGTGCTTTGACACGATACTAAAAAAAGGGAGAATTGACGCTTTCGAGACGAGGTAAAAGACGAGATCGACCGAAGATGCTGACTACTAGAAGCGTTTACGCAGGTCAAGTAAGCAGGTGGCCATGTTATGATCGCTATGAGCGGCAACGAAGGGATGAAAATGGATCAGGAACCAAAGACAATTTTCTGCATTGCTTTTATTCCCTTGTTTTTGAATGTTGCATGACAACTTACAGGAAAGGGATGGAGGTATCCCTGCGCCAACAGGGTGTTTAAGCGAGGGGATGAGATGAGTACGGATGGAGTTAAACCGTGGACGTGATCTGAGGATGACGACTGGACGAACTCCGGGCGAAGACGGCGAAGCATTAGTACCAAGGGCGCATCTCTCACGGTCGGCGATAAAGGAAAGTAGTTGGATCCAAAGGAGAGGAGGTGAAAAGCGTCGACTTGGAAAATGGGGGAGGGGGAAAGAAAAGAAGAGAGGTGAGACGGCGAAGATTTGGTGGACTCGATGGAGAGGTCGAGTCCCGGTTGTTGTGGGTATGACAGTAGTAATTCAAGACACCGGGGCCCAGCCAAGACCCAAACTAAATCCAATACTGGGCAACAGGGTGTTAATAATAGACGAGTAGATGCTGCGAGGCGACTGACGGATCGACGCGAGGCGAAGGAAGGGGAAGTTCAAAATTGCAATACAATCAGATCCGTCAAAAACGGCGCCTATTAATAGGAAGCGACGGTGTCGCTGGCGTGTATGGACGGGCTCAGGCACCTCTGGGGAGGAAGCGGAAGCGGAGGGTGAATAATGATAAGGACGTTGGGAAGCCGAGACGAGCCGACAAGGCTGTGGGAAGGTAAGGTAATATGGGAGGCAGGGAAGAAGGCCAGAGAGGGCTCAAAAGGAAAGAATCAGGCCAGAAGAGGAGCCAGAGCTAAGAGAAGTGACTAAGTAAGGGGAAACAATAGTTGATGACGGCAAGATGCCGCCTCAGATCCAGGTGGTGATGACGATAACCATTTAGGTTGGTTCCTACCAAACTGAAATCATCCACCCCTCTCTCCGCGAGGTCATGATGATCGGGGGCTGCACTCTGCACCGTGATAGGCAAGCGTCAGGTACGCCGGACACGAATCATCGCCATTCGATCCGGGGTGGAGACGCAGGTGGGTGTTTCTACAATTTCTGGACCCTCAAATAGAATCTCCCCTTGGCGGTGTGCTTGACAGCTCATACCGTCTATACTTGCAGAGTATAGAAATCTAAAAGGTGAGACGGCCGCGGCGGCTCAAACACTAGCATTGCCTTCTGGGATCATCCTTTCTCCCACACCCCAGACGCAGCATACAGGAGGATACTTTGCTGTTCCATGGTACATAGCAACAGCTAGGTTTGACTTTCAGTCCCCTTTCGTGGACAGCTCATACCAAAGGTCAAGGGGTCATTCAGGCCCCGCGGCTCTGCTACAACGCTGGTGCCCTGATCAGCATTCCAAGCACCTTTCTTTCCTGCCGTTTCCTCAAGCTCATTATTACAATCCAGGAACCAGGATGCCTGCTCCACTTTCGGCGCAACGATGCCAAAGGCTGGTTGCCGGTTGGGCACGATGAGTGACGTTACCATTTGGTGAGCGGGGTCTTCAGCTTGAGCTTCCTCTGGTAACTCTCTCCAATACTACCAGCACGGAAGACTGGAACTCTAGAGCTCTGCAGCAGGGTCTAGCCATGGAGACAAAACTGCGCCACGCGGTACATGCAGGAGTACCTTACATCGAGATTCGAGATCGCGCAAGCATCCTGTGCGCTCGTCAATCGTCGTTATTTTCTGCCTCTCGGTCGTTTGCTTGTTCCTAATATCAGGCCACGTGGGTATCCAATCAGGTAGAAGTCGACTCCAACCATGCGCTTGGAATTCTTCTCAGTCTAAGTTTGTGGCGGAAGTGCAAGAACCGGACCAGAATCCCAGGCCCAGCTTCAATGGAAGACATTATGCGGGGATTGGTAATTTTGCACCACCTGCTGACACGATGAGGTGCTTCGCTTCGATAGACCCTGGCCTAGCTGTACCCGTTACAGAGTACGGCCTATCGATCCATTTTTAAGGTAGGGGTTCTCGTTGTATGCCGTTGCAAGTATTCTTACGGAGTACGGAGTACTCCGTACACCGTTGCTGGTCCTCGGAAAGTTCGGATACCTACCCCAGAGTACAAGAGTACGGTCGCCACCCGCGTCTTCCCAGCAAGGTAACTCGTCTTCGCAAGCTCTCTCCATGATAGCGTCACTCTTGTTCCTGGTTATCATCCTGCGCTCAGTCCGCACCGAACACGCAATACCCACCTCATGATCAGCCCGCAGAATCGCTACAATTGGCCCAGAGGGTGTTTTCCCACAGCGCTATCCCTGGATGTACTATGTATGTACTCGTACCCGACCGCACCACGGAGTTCTTCTTCGCAGGAACGGTAGGAAGCACCCCAAGGTTCCTGTCGTCTACCGTCTACGGAGTGTGATCTACGTAAGACAGTCGTTAGGTAAAGTGTGGAGAGATCCATGGTGGGGTCAAGGTTTCGTTCCGGTTTTGTTCAACATTCCCAATCACCATGACAGCTGCTGCATCATTAGCCTTCCGCGAGGATGAGTCGAGTTGAGTCCTTCAAGGGATATCCTTGCGCATGATTTGCAATGGCTATCCTGATAGGAATACGGCCAACAACGCTATCAGCACCATCCCAAGTTGAAATCCTAAGGAACAGTGGCGATATCAGGGACACCGAGAGTGAAGAGGGGCAGTTCGACACTCCAAACCAATCTTACACGAGTTTCACTCCTCACCTGAAAATCAGCGCCACCGAGACAGCCTCTGCCCCTCCTCTTCGCCGACTGGTCTGGACCTGGTTTCAGGGTGGCAGGGATTGTATCAGCGCACCACCATTCGGAGGCAGCCTTCTCAAAAAAAGGAACAAAGAAAGCTAGCCGCCCAACGCTGGCTTATCGGCGGGGATGCCCTTACTTTCACGAGCCATCAAGGTCAGCTGCTCATCCACGGACTTAGTCCGATACATTGAATAAGGTATCTACTTCTGTACGGAGTACCAGGCCCTGGTGGTCGGTACCTATTCTGCTAATTAGCACCGGCATATCCGTCGCTAATTAGTGGTTATTTCGCCTCTACGTCTACGGGGCACGACCTGTCAAAGGTTCACGCAGTTGAGAACCTGCCCAATCACATGCTTTATACTTTCTATCTGCCCGTCCCTGGGGCAACCTTCAGGTACGCATAAACTTTCAACTCAACACCTCCTGAAACAATCCATACCAGACAACTCATTGCCCAAGGCGTCCAAGAGCACCGGCCTGCAGCCTAGCGGTGAAAGCCTCCAACATCTGTTCCCGGCGCCTCCTCGCCAATAACAGTGCATCATCTCCAACTCCTACGTACACCCATGCAAGCGCATGCATATCATAAGCAATAAGATTATTGCTATTGCATAGTACATAGTACTTCCGGACTTATGATGCGTCCAGCGCTGAGATGGCAGTAGCAATGCTTTTGTCAGTGAAGTGAGGTGAGGGTTGCCTTGGAGCCGAGGAGCTGAGGACCGAAGGTAGCCGTGTGTATTGCGATTTGGCCTGAGGGGTACACTATTTATACTTCGAAGTCTACGTAACCCAGGTTGGCGCAGGGGCAGCTGGCGGCTCAGGGTCCGGGGCAATGGGGCATTGTTGCATCATGTCCGCCACCCGTGCCCCGCGAGTAAAGAGCAAATTGCCCTACCATTCTCACTTGTTCATCGACTATCAGAGAAGAATAGCCACTGCTCATTGTACGCGATGAAAATGAGGAGCTGGGACGGAAGTATGCCCTGGCGGCTTGCTATTCCGCTTGTGACCATGGTCAAAAGATCCCGCATCTCTCCATCGGGCTCTCAAGCCTCGAAGACCGTACGGGGTTAAGCTTTAGCCCTTCACGCCCTCACGCAATGGTGTCTTTCATAAGCCGGATCCAAGTCCCGCTTGACCAGGGAGAGTAAAATTCTGGCGACCTGGAAGCCGCATAAGGCTTCGCCTGGACGGTTTATAAGAAGCAGAGGCGACCGCTGAATTTGCCAGGCTAAAAGCTGACAAGAGTCTTTCTGATGAAGAGCCGCTCCTCGAGTTGATTACATGCTACGACATAACCCCTCGTGCAATCACCAGATTGACTGGTAAGATATGAGCACAGCAAAAAGTCACTTACGTGTGCGGATTGGCTTACATCCTCGCAGCGCAGAAGATACATGTCCCCTTCTTAAGTATTACATACCAGTAAGTTGCCAAATACGTCTGGCTAGACCATGAGCCTCTTCGTCCCGATATGCTAGGTCTTGAGGTCTTTCGCACACACATTCCAGATGGTCTTTTCAAATAGATAGTGGCCGACCTCAGCCTGACCGAGACTCTTTACGGGCCAATGGTGTCTCATGGCAGCGAAGAGACACGCTTTAAGTACCTGTATGTTGTGAGTATCAATGCTCTTTGCGGGTCAAGCTTTCCAGTAAATAGCACTAATATGAAGCAGTTGGTTAGTGGGATAGTGGCCCTCTTTGGGGTTCTATTGTCGACAAGCCTGGCGGGGTATTGGAGGGCAAGTTCTTCTCCAAGCAAGGTGGTATTGCATATCACTTCGTCTCACTCGGGATGGTCAATGCTGTGTATATTCAGGTCAAAAAGGAGTTTTGTACTGACAAAGCTAGCCTGGATTCCATAGCTCAGATTCTGACAGAGTGTGCCGGTAAGTCTCGGTCATATTTGTTAAGAGCGATCTCTATCTAGGCGCTCATGAGTCCTAGCCTGGACTTTATCAATCGACAGACAGGAGCCAGGGCTCCCGTGCTCGCTCTGTCGTGCACCGGCAACAATTCCCAACTCTTCGGGCTAGACACAACAGACAGAGTAGTATACTCTTCTGCACCCTGGTCAGAAAGCAGGCATCCCAACTTTTCCCAAGAACAGGAGTGACTTCTTTATATCGCTCAAAGTAAGCATTATCTATGGCTTATTGTGCCCTAACTCACCCAGTGCAATATCTACCCAAACGTCAATTGAACTGGTTCATCTTGGCATATATCAACGCTATTCGAGCATTCATGTATTGTGATGATAGTAAGCCCGAACCGAGTCCTCAATGGACAAATGCCCTTTCTTATCTAGAAGACGCTCTATGGCGTCTCCGACAAGCACATAGCCATGCAAGCATCTCAAGTGGGTTAAGGCCGACGGCATGACGAGAAAAGGGGTATGTTAGGGTAGAGGTTTCGAGTACGGGCCGCTCTCTATCCCACTCAAAGCAAGTCTCTAAGAAAAGGGTGGATTCTCAACCGGGGCGTGTTCGTTGAATATGTTTACCAAGGTATATGGCAAATATTAGCTAGAGACCTATTATCGAATGGATACTATGTTTCCTCCTTTGCAAGGCGTGGGCATCCACGCCGGCAGACTCAAGGGACTCTCACGGCTGATTATACTAAGGAGGGACAGCGGCTTTAAAGTAAGACCAGGGCTTGGTCCGCTTCCTTTGTCATGAGCTCAACTGTAGTCCACGAATTACGATCCTAGTAGCCTATCTGGAAGAAACGCAATGATGAGAGAGAATACGACCCATCTGGGCGCTACTAGAGCACGATGATATAAGACTTGCTGGGGTTGGCAGATAAGAGTGTAATAGATTACTGATGTAGGCAATACAAGCTAGGTACAATCAAGTATAACTGCTATCACAACATTGGTGATAAAACACATAGGTATATAGATCTATAAAACAAAAGAGAGATCAACGCAACTACCGCTCTAAAACCCCGCCACTGCACCAACCATAACCGCTGCCTCGCGCTCCCAATTACCCTGAGTAGACTGCTTCTCCATCCCCACGGAAGCCGGCAACTGCGAACCCCGCAGTACACATTCCCTTATCTCCTTCTTGAGTCTATCGCGGCTTGAACGGAGCGTACGTGCCGAAACACCACCACGGGCGATGATTTCCTGTACACGGGGTGATAGGGAAGACGCGAGGGAGCGCCAGAAGTAGGAGGGCAGGGAGGATGTGTCGAGGGTATTGAGGAGGGGTGTTAGGAGGTTATTCCTCGATAGGGAGGAAGTGGTATCTTGGAATATTTGGGGAAGGCAAGGATGGGATGGGGGTTTGATGGTGCTGAGAGTTGTCTCCAGGGCGTGGATGTCCTGGCAGCGGGCTGAGATTTCGGGGAGCGTTTTGTCGAGGGTTGGGAGCATAGTTAGTGAGCGGGAGAGATTGTTGAGGGAGGCGACGGTGGTTGTTTGGATGAAACCCTGCAGAGTGGAGAGGAGGAGGTCCGGAGTGAAGTCTTTTGGGATGGCTGTTTTCGGCGGCAGATGTGAGAGGAGATAGAGGGTGTTGACGCCTGATACGAGACGGGCTCGTGCATCGCGGGCTTGTTTGTAGCTTGATTGGGAGGCCGTGCCATTGCTTGTGTTTGACGAGGATGCGATGGAGAATCGGTTGATGGCTTGCTGTGCTCTGGCCCTGACGAGGTTCTCGGCCGGGATCAGAAGGTCAGATTTTAGGGTTCGAATGACCTTGACCCGGTCCAGACCATAGCCCTCTTCGCCTACGCCCGTATCAGACAGCAGCCGACGCAGACTCACGATGGTTGATGCAGCGCGCTCCAGCGCACGGGTATCGTCTCGCCCTGACCCTGACCCTGGCGCAGGCCCAGAACCAGAAGAAGACAGCTCGCCTGCAGGGCCGGACCCAGAGCCGGACCCAGAAAGCCCACCACGCCCAGTAACCTCGACCATCTGGCTGTCCAGCTGGCGGCCTAGCGCAATGCACCTAGCAACGGCTCGTGCGAGACGCACGGTGGCCAGGGAATTCTCCGCAGCAACCCTCGCTTCCTCGGCAGCCTCCCACTTGCGTAAGACTTCGCGCTCCAGCCGCTCATAGCCCTGTGAGACAGCGGCTATCTGCTCGTCTGCCTCCTTAAGGATCTTGCCCGCAGCGGCGGTTTGGTCCCCCGTGTGCGTCAGCAGGGGCAGAGCTGATTTGGTGGTCAGCGTGTGGATGTGCGTGTCGATCTCTTGGAGGTCGAACAATACCCGGGAAAGCGGGGTAGAGAGGTCCAGCGGTGTGTCTGTTGCATTGTTGGTGGCCACCACCAGCGAATTGGCAAATGAGGCTGGCGAGAAAGCCGGGTCTAGGAAGGCCTCGTAGTCTATGTACGAGGGTTCGGAGGCCATGGCTGTGTTGATGGCCTAGCTCCAAGCCAGGATCGATGGCACAGATAAGCCGATTTATGGCTCGATACCAGAAAGCCGGTTCAATGGAATCCGGGAAATGGTGCGTTCCAAATCACCGCTTTTGTATATCCAGCAAGTCCAGCCGAGTGCAGTGACAGGCGTGGTGTCCTCAATAAACGGTGGTGTGCTCAATGAACGCCTTGTAGGGACGAAACTCAATTCGACACCTTGAGAAATCGCATGTGACAATCTAGCAAATGCAAAGCAGAGACCCCGAGCTGACATGCATCAGCGAGTGACAGTCGCGCAGTTGTTGACTGGCTGTCTAGTTGTTGCAGTCTGGACTCTGTAGCGAGCCGCAGGGGATCCGTTCTCGGGCTTAGTCATCATATACTCTTGTCACCAGGGTTGATATAGCCATCACGAATAGGAAGATAAACTGAACTGGGGGTATATTTATACTCGGAGCAGATACGGCTTAGTAGGAATGTATTTTATGGCTAGTTCCATAGCATTGGTGCACTGCCTGCTGATCATCAAGACCGCTTAGTACCCAGCTTTATCAGCGAAATAAAAGAGCATATTCTAAACACATGTACTGTAGGTGAAAGATAGGGTATGCGAGATGTTAGACTAGTATTGTCATTAAAGACAAGACCGGGTATCGCTATGCATTGGTCGTACTTTTTAAGCTCGTCTATATACTGCATGGGACGGAAGAGATTTAGCCAATCTACCTGAATGTAAAACTCCTTCCAGGCAGCTCTTTCTTCTCCTTCTTGACTCCAGTCCGAGGAGCCTCGAGTGCCTTCTTGTATGGATCAAATGGCCGCTTGGAAGGAAGACCAGACGTAGCTTGAGGTTTGGCGTTGAGGATAGATTCGGCCGTGTCGTAATTGAATGGCGTTGAGTCCTCTGCAGCCTGAGATTGCTTCTCCTTTTTCTTCTTCTCGCGCTTTTCCTTCCGGCGCTGTTTCTTAGAGGGAGGCGAATCAACCTCGATAGGGATCTCGTCGAGTTCATGCTCGGCTTCGGGTTCTTCTGAGGGTGAGGTTGTTTCGGCTTCGGCCGGAGGTTGTGGCGCACCCTTGCGCTTACGTGGGCCACCAAGTTCTTTGACGGTGAAGATCTTGTTCTTGTCTTCTTCTTCCTTCTTGGGTGCTGGTGTGGGGGTTTTTGGTTTAAGTGGTTGCGCAACGCGGACTTCGGCGACTGTTCTCGGCATAGGCGGAAGAGGGAGGGAGAGGCGAAGGGCTTCGGCGGATGCTACTAGAGAGTATTCCAGTGGAGATTGGGGCGGGGTCTCGGCATCCAGCACAGAGCCCCAGAACTGTGAGATTTCGTAGCGGGAAGCGGTAGGGAAAGAACCATCTTGCGCTGTATGAGGCGTCGGAGGAAGCTGTACTGGTCGCTGGCTTCTGACAGGTTTGACATAGATGTCACGCCATTCCGGCCCGGTGGCACCTTCAGCCTTTGCTGTCTTGATTATCTGCAACAGGTCTGGGGCACGCTCTTTGGTGAGCGGTGTCATAGGAGACATTGTCCTGAACAATGTACCAAGGTCTTGAGGCATCGTCTGGGCGACTCGGAAAAGGATGTGCTTTGGGAAAACGCATTGCACACCTTCATCCTCCTCCCGAGCTACCTTGTCGCGCCATTCGTGCACTGCCCTGAGGACAGCAAACTGCTCGTTGTTGAGGATAGCCGGGCTGCGCGTCATCAGGTCGTACCAACCACCCGCGCCTTGCCCTGTAGCTGCGTCGTAGACGGGACGCTCATATCGCTGCAGCGCCTCGGCCTTTGACTTCTCGAGGACATAATCCACAAGGTTCGCCTCGGGCGTGGAGTTCTCCAAGAGTTCGTTTCGTAGGTTGTCATAAACGTAGAGGAGATAGTGGGTATCGGAACGGGCATAGTTGAACATGCCAGACGGAAGTGGTCGAATCCGCCAGTCGGCCATCTGGTACTGCTTATCGGCCTCAAAGTTGACAAACTTTTGCAGCAAAAACTTCAAACTTTTCTTCGGATAGCTGAGCGCAAAAGCGGCATGATATGTGTCGAACATGCCCACAACATAGAGGCCGAGGTCGCGCTGCAGCCAGATAATATCCATGCTTGATCCATGGAAGAGCTTCAAGATTTTAGGGTCCGCGAACACCTCGTTGAGCATTTGTAGCTCCTCTCTCCACGGCTTGAGCGTGTCCACAACCCAGTCTTTGTCCCGTGTGCTAATCTGCATCAGCGAGACAAGTCCATGATAAGAATGCACGTCGTGGTGTTCCAAATCGATCGCAATCTCACTCGCAGACTTCAGCTCCGCCAGCATCTCCTTCACCCCTTCCAAAGTATCCACAAACGTCGCGGTCGTCGATTGGAATGGCAGATAGTCAATTGGAGGTGACACAGTATAAGCAGAGCCGGGGTACTTCGCAGCACGGATCTCCGTCTCGTACGGATTACGATAACACTTAGGCGCGTCAGTAGGTGGTGTCAGCGACTGCTCCAGCGAATCGATAGCATGCGGCTTGGTCTTGAGCAGAGGCTTGAAGGGCGATGTATCCGTAGGATCGACCTGGTGCTCAAACTGAAGTTGGGGTTTGGGGATTTTCGACGGGCCATAGTCGTAAATTGTCGGGAAGTTCTGCGTCTTTCTCGTACCCGTAGCCGCATCTTTCTTCTCTCCATCCTTATCCTGCGAAGGGCTCAATTTTTTAATGACCCCTGTGAATTCGTCCAAGCATGCATCTGCCTTTTCCAGGAGCGCATCAATCACATCCACAATGCCCCGCCAATTATCATCGATTGAATCCTCGTCTGACAGTACCGGAGCGGAGATATCAGTCCCAGCAGTAGCCGCCTTCAAGAGAGACGATGTGAGCGACAGCAATCGACCGCTTTCCTCATCCAACCCTTCCGAGACCTTTGCGCTTGAGGTCCGGTGGAAGTTGAGATCGTCAACGGGCAACGCGCCGACGGTACGGGTGACATCCATAAGAGACGTCTGCACCCGTTCCTGAAACGGTGCAAATCCAGCGGCTGGGTCCATGTTGTCGAATCCCTGCCGGGCCGTTTCTCGCAAAGATCCGAAAAACAAAACTCTGGCGAGAGTTGAATAAGAGAGTTTCTTTGAGAAACGATAAGGCGGAGATGGAGAAATTTCTCTGCGGCAGCTGACCGCCTTCCTAACATACGGAACTCCGTAGCTTCTCCGAGATTCTGCTGGTCTTTGCTCATTGATATCTCACTCATTCTCCCAGCCAGCTCTCAATTTCGCCTCACGTTCCATTCCACATCTTCAATTCAATCAGGTCAACATGGCAGCTTCTATAGCCCCAGAGTGCAACAATATCAAAGAGTGCGCACCGAAACTCCGCCGTTTACCTACTTTAAAGCTAATCCGTGATCACTAGGAAATACGACACTTGCTTTCTCAAGTGGTACAGCGAGAGTATGCTCATATAGCTCTCTATCTTGACCTCCAAAATCTTACCAGAACGCGTACAGAATATCTCCGCGGCAACACAAGCTCCAACGAATGCGAAGAACTCTTCGCCAAATACAAGTCATGCCTGACAGTACGTTTCCCACCCCGCTTTACTCGCGGGGCTTTCCAAACACTGTACTAACCCGCGGTCACGTACAGAAAACACTCAAGGAGCGAGGCATTGACACCATGCTCGAAGAGGCACGAAAGAACACACCCGAGACTGACGCCGAGTATAATCGGCGGTCATGACGACATAATCAAGAAATGTCAACCTTCATGTAATGCTCGACGATGTAGCTCGTGTGTGAGCTCGGCATGAATGGCTTGGGTTCTATCCCCATTCGCATTCGTGCTACCATTCTACTTTCCACCTTTCGCTAAACAAGGTGTTTACGTCCTCCGTTGACTTGTATACTACCGTTACGACTGTGTACGATACATTTCGCATTTACTCACGGCGCCCGGTGTCGGTGGAATCTATTGCATTTCAAGCGATATACGATGAGATGATCTATTATTAGATACCTTTGCAACAATTCAATCGTATCTTTGTACAGCACTCTACTTCTTCATTATCGCGGTGTCGGGCTAGCTAGGTTCGACCATGGTCTAATCCCCGGTGTCAACCGGCGGCTTCCACGACATAAAGGTCGGTTGAGGCAGGCCAAGTCTTTTCTGGCAATCACTTGCCGATGGAGAAAGACCATCCAGAAGTGTCCTCTGTTCTGGGCCTGGCAATGGCCCTAAACAATATCCACCCTGACGCATTTATTCACGCCCGTTCGGATGTCCCTCATCACCGAGCGACTTCAAACGCATGGCCTATTTCGCCAGCGTTTTCCGTCGCTGCTTGAGCATGTACGAATACATCATAATTGAACCTGATTGGTCAGCTGGATCGTAATCTGCATCGCAATCCCTCCACTCACCTGGTGCATACAACCCGAGAAAGAAGTAAAAGATCCCTGCAACAAGGGAGCTGCTTGTCACACTGGTAGCGCGGTACATTAACCACCATTCAGCCGTGATCCCAATTGGATACAGGGCAATGAAGAGGGAGTATCTAGATGCGCAGGCGCAGCATTAATGATCTCTGTCTCCGAAATCTGTATGCATAGCACATACCTCAACCACTTCAACAACCCAGGAACATCCAAACCGGCCAGCAAAACCACGAAGTAGGAGTACCGCACCGTATCTGCTATAGACCAGGCAAAGAGCATAGCTGGGTAAGCTATTGACGATGCCGTCACAGATGGGAAGGCATAGTTGATCGCCCAGACTTGCACGCTACGCGCGAAGATCTGCGTGAAAGTTTGGAAGACTGGGGAGCGGGTAAGGCCTATTGACTGCTGTTAGCGTACGGAGTACGTCAATGAGACCGTGTCCAGAATAAATGAATGCGCACCAGTTGCAGCATGTAAGATCTCTACGACAGCTAGTGTTTGCGTCCATCTGGCTTGGGGCTCAAGGGCTGTGTATAGAGTTGGTAGCGAGTTGGAATTGAAATACGCTGTTAGCACGGTCAGGAGGATACGGAGCCAGAGAAGTGCGCTGATGGCATTGTAGAGGAGGAGGTAGGTTTTGGCGGCGGGGGATTGAGAGGGAGCCATATTAATTGAATTGACTCAATCTCTAGCTTTAAAATGAGGGCTAAGAAGGTTTGGAGATGATGTCCGTAGGACAATTTTCTCCATGATGGCGTTGGATGTTAGCGTCAACGTTGGACCTCGGCTCATTTTGCTTTGGTTAGGTGCCGTATCTTGTCTAGATCCCAGACAACGTTTCGAGTTAAGCAGAATAAAACGCGGGGACTGGAGTTGCTCAGGGACCAGTCGGTAGATGTTACCTCGCCAAAGCACTTGTGGATATCACATTTGATAATACATTTTCCTAGATTGAGTGCCCTCTCAGCCGAACGTAGGTATAGACGAGGTATGCCCGGACTTGCTCGAAGTTCCATGTTGAGATCAATCCAAAAGAAGAGATACTACCGGCCGGATTTTGAAAGCCACGGCTTGGGGCAAGTTGCATTAGGCCATCAAGGGTCCAAGCGAGAACCACGTGGGTGTTCAAAGAGCTTTGGCCGCCTCATAGTTCATGCGGATGCGTTGATTCCTGCATTAGTGATAGAGGCTACTGGGTAGGTACTCCGGACTCCCGACCGGAGTACGATGCACCTCGCCTCACATCCCTTAGATGTGGCGTAGCACTGGTATCGCCTACCTTGCCCTGCTCTAGTTGTTCAGATGGGGCCAGATTCTTGGTGTTTGGGAACTAGCCTCATCAGAATGATCAGATGCTACAATCCCCTCTTGCACGCTTAGCCCTGACATCGGCCTGGCCTAGCCGTACCCGGAGCTGAACCCTTAGTGCATATAAGGTTGGGGCAGTAAGATGTGCCAACCCGGAGGCATACTGTGGAGTGGGGACTCGATTACAGACGGGGGCTGTTATAGATCGAGATCGAAATCAGGTCAATGGAGACGATACGGTAACAACTGACAAATTAGACAATGAAGATCGCAGCAAAACATTGACCAGGCCGTCATCGAGCATGTTTGACCATGGACAGAGCTTCGAGATATGGCCGGGTGCCCACATACTCGTCACTATCGATGCCCCACTCTTTGCAGGAAAGATAGTGACTGTTAGGTACTCCGTAGGAAGCGTGGCTAGAGAGCCACCAACCATGATCGTGCCCAGGTTACGCAACCCTAGCTATGACGCATGGAAAACTTACCATCCCGCCCCAATACCCCAGAGTTCAAACTTCCATAAGACGGCAGTGACACATAAAAAGCAAGCATAAACCGCGCCGTAGATCGACGGATCTAGGATTTGGAAATGTCTTTGGTGTCTTCGTCCAGATGACCTCGTATTTGCAATTGCATGATCCCAGTCGGATTCATAATCAAAATGGCGGGGTTGCGGAGAAGACGATCACGGGCATCGAAGCGATTAAGCTCGTACCCCTGAGCGCACTGACACCAAACTACTGTAAGACTGAGGTGGATGCGGTTGTTACACCGCTAAGTCAAAACCCGAGGGGCTAGGGCACGCTGGCCGCTGGGCAGCAGACGCCGAACGTAATTGTTGATGATCGCACTTAGTAGTACTGTGCAGCAGTAGCAGTAGTGTGGGACTGTGGGTTTGACGGCGGATAATCTTCATTTCGCAGTTCTCATCCACGGTTCAGCGCAAATCAATATTCGTGTCATTTGTTCTGCTTCTGCGCCGTGAGTCCTTCATTTGGCGGGTCGCAGTGCGCTCGCAACGCCTTGGTATGGAAATTTGATTTAGTGAATGATCTGTATATAGTAAGTCGCTTTGAAAATCGGAAATCGCTAATACATTAACGTGTTCAACTGAAGTCTTGGTCAATTTAGGAATCCGAAGTCGCAGCGGCCGATCCACTCGGGATGGCAGGGTCTGCTGATTTCTGAAACATCGCTCAATGGAGAATGATGTAATATCGAACCCAGGCCAGCATCGGCTCGACGCCAACAGATGTATATTGACAGCCGCGGCCAATAAAAAAAGATCTGATGCGGTCAGATGATCCTTTACTCCGGAGTAGTGCTGGGATGACTAGGAAAGCATAGGCGCCTGGCATACCAGGTTACCAACGCAGGTACCGGGCAGCCGGGCTGATACTCAGACTTCAGAGGAGAATTGATTGCGGGCCGGGCACATGGCGGGGTTGGACCTTGGCAATCAGGAACTGGAACCGGGGCCCACCTGACTAGTATTGCGAAAAGTTTCATTTTGAGTGACCGATAAGGGAGGGATAAAGGTTCCAAGGTTGATCTGATTGCTAGCAGCCACTTGTCCGTACCGAGTTTACGGGCTTAAGACTGTCGTGTTTGCCACTCGACAAGAAATGCAAGGAATGGGCTTCGTATCCTGATTCCTGAAGTTCAGGAATGGTGAGCTAGAGCCGACATCAACGGCGGCTAAGGTCGATGCATATCAAGAGAACGGTGGGCCGCTTTGACGAGCCGGAATGCACCAATAAAAGAGCAGGATTCCTGCCCACCAAAGGCTACTAGAGCCACCTATCCATGCCCCAAGCCCAACCGGCCTTGTGATTCTCGTCCATGCGAGCCAAGCATGACTCGGAAGCCCGGGAGGAATGGAACGCTCAGAATCGACACTGGAATGGAGGCTGACAGCGATGGCCAGGTGCAGTGAATGCCGGGAACTGAGATAGGCACCACCGAAACTCAAAAGCACAGACGGTGATCGAGTCAAATGGTCCGTGAGGTCGAAGCTTTGCCCTCGCCGAGCCGCTGCTGCTGCCGCGCAAGGTCGCAGGGATTACTGTCGGCAGCCAACCCGACAATTGGCCTGACTGCCGCTAACGTACGATATCACACCGTGCATCCTGGACGGTACCCACGCTGTGCAGCGAAGCGAAATAATAAAGCAACAGGTGTGGCTCCGCCGACCGAACTTTGGAGGTTGGCTGTGGCAAGGATGGCCGCATGCGGAAATATTGAACCAAGGCGCCGCCGCCAGGGGTAACGACGCTAAAATCTCATGGTCAGCAACTCAGGCTCTCAGCATGTCTTCAGGCCTTGCCGAATTTCTGTACGTGATACGTGCACCAGGTGGCTGCGGCGGATGTGGGCAAATTCCCCTTGCATCCTGCATCAGCTTCGAGGAGGAAGAGGTCGGAAGTCGATCATCCGGATAGTATCGCTTATGAATTCCATCTCAAATTAATCTCGCTGCGAGTGCTGACTGCTGACAGGATTGTTAGGCTCGCAGTAATGCGGTCTTGGACAGGAAACCAGGAATGAGTGCTCCACCAGCGTCTGAAATGGGCCATGGCCCATGAAAGCGAGCAAACATGGGTCAGGTACCGTGATGTCCATGGGAGATGGTGTGGTGTGGAGGTGGAGAGAAGAGGCAAAGCTCCTTTTGATTCCAGTGTCAACGCGGACGACTACGCAGTCTACAGTGTCAAGAGCCGGGAACTCAGCAGGAACCAAGACTGCGAGATTAATTGTTTGTATATCTATCTACGTATCCAGAGTCGGAAAGTATCTGAGTCAGAGTCTATCTACATAGTCTCTGGATCTCTACGTAAGACTCCTTTCTTACGGAGTACTTTTTGGCTACAAGTCACGGAAGCATCTCCACCCCTAACAGACCAAGTCTCCCCTCTTTTTCTTTTCCCTGAAAACCAAACCAACCTCCCCCTCCCAGATTAATTAAGGTCTGGGGAATCATCCATTGCATTTACTCTTCTCTACTGAGTCTGTGCTACTCTACTTTACACTACTCTTCTTCACACCTACGCACCTACCCCCCTGCGTCCCGTTCCAGCTGTCTGCTATCACTCTTATATCATTAATACTTCCTGCTACTTTCCATCTTATCGTCTCCTTTTCGCGGCCCCTGTTCTGTCCTCTATCCGATCTGCGACTCGACCAACTAAGACTTCCTCCAATCCCGGTCTTCCTCACTCTGAAACTCGCGCACCAATTTCCAAGCCTTTCGCCCGCCCAGGTCTTAGAGAGGGTCAGGACTTTCTTTTCCATTCTCCCTCCGTTCTCGGGGATATTTCTGTTCGCTACCTTGCCCTGCCCGAACACGATACCCCAGCCCTTAACCTCAGTCCTTCTTCACTTGACCGTTTCTACTCTTCGTTCTGCGAATTGACTTGCCAGGACCCGCAGCCAAACTTTAGCGACCTGACCATCGTCCGGCTCAAACTCAAGCGCAAACCTCTAGTTCGTGACGATTCTTAACGCGTCTCGTTAGGGGTACATCCGACTACCGATCACCTTAGCTTGTGCCCGCACCGCCCGTCTGCCAATGACCGACCATTGATTCTCAAAAATCGCACTCGAGTTTCACCTGCGAGTTGGGACATTTGTCGCGCGATCCCGGTGTGCCCATTGTTCAGCGAAATACACCAGGATCGGAGCATACCATCGCGTGCCCCTCCACGCATATTGAACGAGCGGCCCGCGTTTTCACAAAATGTCTGTTGCGACAATGTTACAACCAGCATCTAGAGCATCTACCTCCTCTTCCTCGTCGTTTCAACCGGTTGCGCGTCAAAACACAATGTCTTCTCATGACACTCGGTCCCTTCGTCAATCGAAGCGGATGTCCGTCACCGCACTCTATCTGTCTATGTCCGCAAAGGACAGAGATTTGGAAATCTCAGATGACCTGGCTAAAGGTTAGTTTCGGTGGAATCACGCTGTCGAGGCCCACATTGACTTATGCATTCAGCCCAAAAATTCCTACGAGAACTAAAATCGAAGATCTCCTCGCAATCGAAGAAAAATTTCGTGCTAGAGAAGGATGTTCGTTACTTGGATTCGCGAATAGCTTTGCTGATTCAGAACCGAATGGCCTTGGAGGAGGTAAAATCAATCCATTGCACCCCCCAATACCTTGATTCTTACATATTTCATAGCAAAATGAAGTCGCGAATCGCCTGGACGACACGGTTGATCCCCAGGAAGGGTTCTTCCCCAACGACGAGAAAACTCAAAAATATGGCAATCTTCTTTTTCTTCTCCAGACTGAACCGCGACACATTGCGCACCTCTGCCGACTTGTCTCTATGTCCGAAATCGATTCCCTCCTTCAAACTGTCATGTTCACCATTTATGGAAACCAGTACGAGAGTCGCGAGGAGCATCTGCTACTGACCATGTTTCAGTCCGTGCTCACCTATCAGTTTGATAATACTCCCGAATACTCCTCTCTTCTGCGACAAAACACTCCTGTTTCGCGTATGATGACCACCTACACCCGCCGTGGGCCTGGCCAGAGCTATTTGAAACAGGTCTTGGCCGAGCAGATCAACTCGTTGATCGAGCTGCGCGATGTTGACTTGGAAATCAATCCTTTGAAGGTTTATGAGGCCATGGTCAGGGATATTGAGGAAAAAAGCGGCTCGTTGCCAGATGACCTCCCTCGTGGCGTGACCGGCGAAGTCGCTGCGGAAAACCCGCAGGTGCAGGCCATTATTGCGCCGCGCCTCAAGAAGCTGACGGATATCGCCAACTCTTTTCTTACCACAATTATCAATTCCGTGAATCAAGCCCCATATGGTATCCGCTGGATTTGCAAGCAAATCCGAAGTTTGTCACGGCGCAAATACCCAGACGCTCATGATCAAACCATCTGTACCCTCATCGGAGGCTTTTTCTTCCTACGCTTCATCAACCCGGCTATCGTTACTCCTCGCTCGTACATGTTGATTGATGCTACACCGACGGATAGGCCTCGACGCACTCTGACTTTGGTCGCAAAGATGCTCCAGAACCTAGCTAACAAGCCGTCATACGCGAAGGAGCCATATATGGCCAAACTTCAGCCTTTCATCCAGCAAAACAAGGAGCGTGTCAACAAATTCATGCTTGATCTTTGTGAAGTGCAGGATTTCTATGAAAGCTTGGAGATGGACAACTACGTTGCACTCTCTAAGCGAGACCTCGAATTGCAGATTACACTAAACGAAGTGTACGCAACGCACGCTTTGCTGGAGAAGCATAACGTGGCCCTGGCTCAGGACCAACATTCCCACCTTCAGGAGATCTTACAGGAGCTTGGCCCCGCTCCTCCACAACTACCGCGCAAAGAAAATCGAACCATCACGGTTCCCCTATTCAGCCGGTGGGAAACAGCATTAGATGACTTGACTGCCGCCCTGGATATTACGCAGGAGGAAGTTTTCTTCATGGAAGCCAAGTCTACTTTTGTCCAAATTCTGCGATCTCTTCCCCCTCACTCATCCGTGGCTCGCCGCCCTCTTCGCCTAGATCGTATCGCTGAAGCTGCTGCGACATTGAAGAATGACGCGGTCATGGTTCGTAAGGGTATTCGAACCATGGAGCTTCTGAGCCAATTGCAGGAAATGGGCGTCATTGATCGGTCGGATGAGTTCAGTCTCCTCCGTGATGAGGTCGAACAGGAACTCGTACATTTGGGTTCTTTGAAGGAGAAAGTTATGGAAGAAACGAGGCAGTTGGAGTCGGTATACTCGACGATTCGTGACCATAACGGGTTTCTCGTTGGCCAGTTGGAAACGTACAAGTCCTACCTACAGAATGTGCGCAGCCAGTCCGAAGGAAAGTCAAGGAAAACGCAGAAGCAGCAGGAATTGGGACCCTATAAGTTTACCCATCAGCAACTCGAAAAAGAAGGGGTCATTCGCAAAAGCAATGTTCCGGAGAACCGACGCGCAAACATCTACTTCATGTTCAAGAGCCCGTTGCCTGGGACTTTCGTGATCAGCCTTCATTATAAAGGTCGTGCTCGAGGCCTTTTGGAATTGGATCTCAAGCTTGACGATTTGCTCGAGATGCAGAAGGACAACTTAGAAGACCTTGACCTGGAATATGTTCAGTTCAATGTCTCCAAGGTGCTTACTCTCCTCAACAAACGCTTCTCTCGCAAGAAGGGCTGGTAATGGCTTCCTTCACTCGAAAATTCCGCTATTTCAGCGATGTATACTTCCAGCTGGCTCAGAAGGCTCTGGAGGCGAGATCGACTGGGCCCTCAGCCACCCCTTTCTATTAAAGCCATGGCGCGCCTAATCCACACGACACTGCATGGTTGGCCGCATTCTGCTCGCACATGATCTCATCCATGTCTCATAACCCATGCCAGCTTTGGCGGGTGAACCGACCGAATGCGAGGTACATTGCACGATAAGACCTTTTCATTGGCGTATCATCTATGTGCCGATGCGGCAGGTATTCATTTACAGCGTGAGAGGGGTTTTATCTCGCTGGTCGGGAAATAGCCTCCACACTTCAACAATCCGCTGCTCTATCTTTATTTATCCTTACTATACCCCGTTGAACGATACTGCATGTGTTCTGCTCTCTACTACTTGATGACTTTGTGTTTTACGTTCATGCTCTACTTCTCCCCTTACACTACTTTCATTTGTTATCGTCGGTTACCTGCTCAGATGTTCTATGTAATTATATGTATTGGAATTAGCGTATTTTGGCTGCCAGGCTGGCTATAATGAGGAACTCCTTGCCACGATCATCTAACAGCGACCTCTTTCAACCTGATGACCTGTAACATGCATAAAAATACTTACGATCTGTGCCGCACTGCCGCCTCGACGTCAGAGTGGCTGGCCCCGGGCTTGCAAATATGACGTGAGGCGAGGCAACCCTTGGCACAAAGACATTATTGCTGAGTACCCAATTCTCCGTATGAAGTTCTGGAATTCATATTATATTATCCACTTACTCCTGAAACGCATTCAACGTGGATAGCCCCGAGTACGGAGTATATTAAACATTGTGGCTGACCGCCTTGAGCCCCTCCTGAAGCTGACTAGCCCGACTCGTCCTTGACCGTCCATTCTCCCTCCTCGCTCTTGTTTTCTTTTTGCACAGCCTTTTCAGAACTTCTCTTCTTCCTGGCCTTAGTGTTTTGACTGTTCGGAGAACCGGGCGTCTTCCTGTGGCTACATTTCCGTCACCGGCAAACAATTCTTCTGTTATTGCCCATCTCCACTCCGTCTATTCCCCAATCAACCGGCCACGGGGAACTATCAAACCTCAAACTTCAAAGCCCTTTACCTGCATTCGTCACAATAATATCCGTTTGTTATCACAATGGCAGTTCCCGCTGAGAAGCAGACTATCCCTGCGTCCAAATACGACGACTATGACTTTCCTACCACTGCCCCCGAGGCTCAACCGGGCCACCCTGGCCATACCACTCCCGAGCAGGATGCCAAAGTAGAGCAGCTCCGGAGTGAACTCGAGAAGGAAGGTTACACCGAACGTCTTGATACTTTGACTCTGCTCCGCTTCCTGAGAGCACGAAAGTTTGATGTTGCCGCATCTAAGGCCATGTATGCTCCTGCCCCTGAGTTCGACCTGCTTTCCCGTGGCTAATTATCTTCCTTAGGTTCGTTGCAAGCGAAAAGTGGAGGAAAGAGTTTGGCACAGATGATCTCGCCCGTACCTTCGAGTACACTGAAAAGCCCGAGGTCTTCAAGTACTACCCTCAGTACTATCACAGAACCGACAAGGTGCATTTGAGTTCCCCCTTCAGACAATAAGGACAGCAATAGCTCACTTGTTAAATTTTTAGGATGGACGACCTGTCTACATCGAGCAACTGGGGAACATTGACCTCGCTGCATTGCAAAAGATCACAACCGATGAGCGTATGTTGAAGAACCTCGTGACCGAGTATGAGAAACTCGCGGACCCTCGGCTACCCGCCTGCTCACGAAAGGCTGGAAAATTACTTGAGACGTGCTGCACCATCATGGATCTCAAGGGCGTTGGGCTCATGAGCGCCCCATCCGTATACGGCTATCTCAAACAAGCCTCCGTCGTCTCTCAGAACTATTACCCCGAGCGACTTGGAAAGCTCTACCTGATCAACGCCCCATGGGGTTTCAGCACCGTTTTCAGCGTAGTCAAGGGATTCTTGGACCCCGTCACTGTTAACAAGATCAACGTCCTCGGCTCTGGATACCAGTCTGAACTGTTGAAGCAGGTCCCCAAAGAGAACCTTCCGAAGCAGTACGGTGGCACATGTGAGTGCGAGGGAGGTTGCGAGTACAGTGACATGGGTCCGTGGCGGGAACCGCAATGGGCCAAGGAGCCCAAGTGGGCTATCCCTAAGGAGGAAAAGGCCCCTGTCCCTGCTGAAAACACTGGCGCTGAAAAGCCGACAGAGGCACCGGAGGTCCCTCAACCCGCGGCATAGAGTCGTAACCCAGGAGCGTTATCTCATCTATGTTTCCTACTTCTCTTTTCTCCATTCCACACCATCTTTTTCCTGTTTTCCTGGCATCTTGGATCAATATGGTAAAAGCTCAAGCTCAAGCTCTTTGCTCCATTTCCCTCCGTTTTCTCTTCTATTGACAATAGATTTACCGCCTTGAGCTCTTGATTAGGCTGTACCATATTATCCCTGCCATACTACTTTGCCGAACTCACCATTTATCGTCATGCATCGTGCCTAAATTTTCCTTCGTGCCCCCCATTGTCTGCCTACTTGAAATAGATATTCGATTTGTGTTGATTGAGCGGCGCAAGGTCATAGATTGGAGCTGAAGGGGTCAGGGGTTAGGGGTTGAGGTTTGGCAGAATCAAATTCATTTAAAGGACTTCAGTTGCACTTGAGTTTCGAATTCATTGCGTTCGTGGGGATGCCAATAAAAGCTTGCATCATCCCAGACGATAAATCTTTGATCATTTGAAATTTGGTATACCTAGAAAAAACGCCAGTCCAGAGCCCACCCAGAGAATATCAAACAAAGATAGAGATAAAAGAAAACGGCATCAAATCTTCTCCACGAACTCAACCGCCCTGCCAGCTCGCTCGGCTTTGCCTACCGTAGATGCCAGCGCATTTCCATCAACACCGTCGGACTTGGACGCAACGGTGTCGTCATCCCCTAGTACAGGCTCACCCTGAAGCCGAAGTAGAGTTCGCAATGCATCCTCATAGACCTCCGCCATCTCCCCATTCCGCCACCGCTCCGCTTCCTGTTCTGTGCCAAGTGGAATATCCAGCTTCCACTCCTTCCTCGATGGTTTCCGTCGCCGCCTCCTCTCTTCATTTTTCTCTCCGTTCGTATTCGTAGCGCTTCTCTCCGACAGGGCTTGTGATTCATTCTGGACTGTGTTGGCGTCCACATTCGAACCTGCATCATCCATTTCGACATCTGCGTCTATTTCTTCTTCATCTTCATCCTCTAACGCCTTTTCCTCCTCCTCAATAACCTTCGCCAACTCTTGCGCATACTCCCTCGCTGCCCGCCCCGGCGCATCCCTCCTCAACTGCGCAACCGTCGTAGTCAGCGACTCCAACTGCGCATATAGTGATGTCACCCGCGCCGCTAACTTCCCGTCGAAGGGTTCATACTCGACCGTCTCGAGTTCTGTTGGCGCCGTGAATGCTGCTGGGAATGGAAACTCCGGGGACGACGAGTCGAGCCCGTTGATTGAGACGGAGGACGAAGCGGATGCGAAAGTACGGGTTATGAACTGGAACAGAAACAGAACATTAGCACATTGACAGATAGATATTGACAGGTTGGGGAGGCGTATGTACATCATCAACGAGCTCGCGCACGCGCTCGCGCATAGGGTCCGGCTCATTGTTTGGGGCTGCCGAGGGGGGTAGATGCAGGTCGAGCTTTTGGCGGGAGAGGGCGACCGTGTTGCCGTGGAGGAAAGTGAAGTCTGCGGGGGATTGTAGCTCGATTTTCCGGTAATGTGATGAGTCCATTGTTTCGTTTCTGGTGGTCGTAATCCTAGCTTGGAAGTATGGGTTTTGTAGATAGCGGGCGATTTGGATAAGACGCGTCGGACTCGGAGGAGGGCCGTTTATGCCTTACTGCCTTGCTAGCCTGAGCATGTTTTATGCCTGAAATCCAAGGCGATAGTCCAGAAAGGGGAAATATTCTCAGGCAAACAAGCCCGCAGATCAGCCCCCACCGTCGACGTCATTCTCGATCGATCGGATTCTGCTTGTTGGCCGTTAGGGGATGGTTTTCGTTCGTTTCAGCCTGTTCAGGGATAACTCATCGCTTTCTACTTTTCGCTAGAAGCTGTGGAGGGGTAACAAAAGGAATATGGTCTTTCTCATGCTCATCTGAGTGAGCGATGCTCTCGCTGTGCGATGACCTCCAATATCCAGCTCATCGACAACACGGCTCCTGCCGAGCGCCCGGCCCCAGACGACGCATCTTTCTCCAGAACGACAACGACCGCCAGCTCGGGGTCTAGACTTTGGAGTCGCCCGTCGATTCGTGCGGAACGCACAAAACGCAAGTACGCAAAATGGCAGCCTGAGCGGCTAGGTATTGTTGCTAGTGGTAGCAGTGACATCCCTGAGTCGGGGTCAGAGCAGCTGTCGTCGGACGAAGGGGGGTTGTTACGTGCCGTGACGAATACAAATACTCTTACCAATGCGAGCACGAGTCGTGAGGATGCGACTACGGTTAACTACGGCAATGATAAGAATCGGGATGGATATCAATCGGACTCGCAGCCGGCCTACTATGAGCAAAGTGGTGATAATTCGGCAGAGCAGATACAACAGCAGGATTTTGGTGCTAGCGCTGGCGCTGATTCCGATACAGGTACACAAGCAGAAACTAGAAGGACGAGTACACACCAGTCGAAGAACCACTTCAAGATCTGTGGCCTGAAACCTGGTAGCGAACTGGATATTCTCTACGAGAATCAACGAGGCTGGTTCTTCTTCGGGATCCCGCTTTACTCCAACCAGTCCCTCCTCAATATCGACCCAGCGCCATGGATAAATGCCAGCGGGAAGCGGAGCTTCGTCAACATCACAAACGCGCAGGTCCCTGATCCCAGCTGGGAGTGGGCGTGGAAGACGTGGTACGTAGATATGTCAGGCGACGTCGACGAGCAGGGGTGGCAGTATGCGTTTTCGTTCTCCCTCTCGTCATCATGGCACGGGACGCATCCGTTTTGGCACTCGTTTGTACGCCGAAGACGGTGGGTAAGGTTACGTGTCAAGAAGTCTTCGACTGAGCGGCATCGAAGGAGTCGGACGGGGCTGGAGATGGCACATACGCTTAATGAGGATTACTTCACAATCCATTCTGCGGTGAAGCGGAAGGGAGCGTCTAGTTCGGAGAGACCGTCAAGAGCCACGTCGATAAATCTGGGCAAGACTGTTGTGGACAGACAGGAGGAGGATGTGGAGGATATCAGGAACGTTCCTACGTTGATGTACGCAGTGAAGACTGCAATTGTCGATCGGGAGAAGCTCGACGCTGTGAGGAAGTTTGTTGAAGATGGAGGTGAGGAACTCTACTATCTAGATGGAAAGGTAAGCACCATCCGCGCCCCATACCTCACGACGCTAATATCCTGTCTAGATTCCAGAAATAATGGGCCGATTTGTCTACCAAACATCCCGCTGGCAACTCGTTGCATACTTCAACAAAACAATCCAACTCCTATCAGAACAACAGAATGATCTGGAATCAACTGAACAAACACAACCGAAACAAGATACCGACATTCAAGACCTTCGGCGCAAACAAGAATATCTCACCCGCGCCGCCTCCACAGCAGAGTGTCATCTTATCGGACCCGAGGTTCTCCAGCTCCAGGAGTTGGAGCCACAGGATAACCACAGACGCGCGTCGACTTCGGCTGCTGAGATGTTGGATCTCACGCCGGTGAACAGGAGGGATAGTCTTATGTCCAGAGTGTCGAGCAGATTCTCGTTCAAACCAATGGATAATGGAGGTGAGATCAAGGGAATCCCGAAAGAAGCTGAGATTGGACATGACTTCCATATTTACTGAAGTTGGCTATATCTTCGCTCAAGCCGCGACTGTTTTCTGTGGTTGATACCCTTTTCTTTTTTCATCTTATGGGCATGTGAGTTAGTTCTGTATATGTTTCGTGCTTGTTACACCTTGACCCAACGTGTAGCGCGCTATGTGCTTCGTATCGTATAATTATCCGAGAGACTGATCGAGATAGAGCATGAAGTCTCGGGCTTGTTTGTTGGCCATGTATGGGGAACTCTCCGTAGAGCTCCGAGACGGAACAGTGGAGGAGGTTCACCGCCTCAAGCTTCCCCAAGTGCTCCCGGCAAAAAATGTTGCCTTCCTCCACGAGTCCTTTTATCCCAAGACCACTCATTACTTACTTGCTTGTCCCATGCTTCGTTCCTCTGGTTCGCTGCCCATCACATGTTCCCGCGTAGCCGTCAGCATCTCAAAAGATGCGGTATATCTACAATTCTAGCGGACTGTGCAGCGGGCCGCGGACCGCATCTTGATGAAACTCTCCTCTTCCTTTACCCGCGCTGGTTCACTTCCACATCCCGACAACAGCAGATATCAATGAGCACGGCACTTTCTCGCAATGATAATACTCGATCTGTCTCTAGGGGTTCCTGCCCGCGTCCGACACCTCGCCGTCCGAGGCAGCCGACCCGGAAACAGTCTTTTGGCGCGTCCACGAGGAAAAAATGGCTCTCCTGTGAATCTAAGATCCCGTCTTCGAACACTGGCCCTGGCGAGAACGTTCAGTCTCAACCCGAGAGTGATACGACTGCACCTGGACCACCAACAAATGCGGAAAATAGAACGAAGACTAGAGCAGCACGGAAAGTTGACGAGGGTGCAAAACTAAATAGCGAAGCAGATCGCAACTTGAAACTTGTCGACGAATTTTGGGACAAATACGCAGAAGAGAAGCTGTCTTCGCCCCCCTACGTCTCGTCTCGACGCCGGCTGGATAGATCCCGAGCTCTTGTTAGACATGTGGTACACAAAGTACGGCCAGGTCGCAAGATGCAGCGCAACATCGATCTCGTGTCTCAAGGCAAGACACTAAACTCTCATACCTTAAATTCAAAACTTTACCCCTTATATCGGAAAGCAGTGTTACTTCTCGAGACAGTTGAACACCGTTCTAGGGGCCGCACAGGCTTTCCCAAGTCGAACCTCTACACGGTCAGTTACGTTAATAATCCGGCCCTGCAAAGGAGGGAAATCTATGTTCCTGACGAGACGATCGCTTTCCTTGCTGGCGTGTCGATAAAATTCTCGCAATCGGAAAATGTCTGGTTCATGGGGCTGCACGGTGATTGCCGGGTGCATGTCTTGCCAACCAGCGAGAGCTTGGGTGTGAATCGAAAGGTTGTCCTCATCGGCTTTCCTCGGGCCGTAACGTCGGCCATGAAGAGCATAATGACGGTCAAAGAACGACAGGAGAAGGGAGATCCGCTAGTTGATATTCAAAAACCACCGGTACCTATTTTCCCTTCTCGTCTTTCTTTGGCGAAAGAGGGGCCAACCGAGGGTTCTTGGTCTTTGACTAAAATCAGGGGGGTTTGGGCTCATGACCCACGGCCATCGGTGGCTCTAGATGCCCTGATCGATAGTCCGCACAAGATCTCTACTGTGAGGCAGTTTATGGAACATGTGGAACAGCTGACGAGGTCTGAACCAACACCTGGACATTCCACGCCTCACAGAACCAGGGTAGCTGGTGCCTTGCGTTATTTGTTCCTTGACCGAAACATGCAACACTTGATATCCACAACCGCAGTCAATGTGGCCATTTCCTATCTGCTTAAGCAGAAATATCGGGATATCGTTCGGGCTTTGTTCAATCGTGTAGGCCATGTTGCGACCATCGAGACTTTCAACATACTCTTGAAGTCCGTGGCAAAGACTCAAAACATTGAATCGTTTTGCTCCATCCTAGCCGTCATGGCTCGGCTACGCGTTGCTCCTGATATTCGTACTTGGCTGGCACTTCTAGACTCCCTCATTTTGCCGACGCAGAAAGCATATCTTGTCAAGTTGATGGAGCGAAGGGGCTACCTGAAGGACCCTTATATTCTCCGAAGCGTGCTGCAGTTCATGGTCAAGGATCTCTTCAAGGAACACCTCCGTGCCGGCGGGAGCGTGAACGATTTCTTCCAGCGGACTGTAATGGTCTCTGGATCGAATTGGTTTCCGCCATCGCTGACCAAGCAAATGTTCGCTGTTACGGCCAACCTAGGGAACGTACGTGCTATGCGAAAGCTTCTAAAGCTGTGTAAGGGGAGTCAAGTGCCATTGGATAGCACAGTGGCATACGAGATCATCAATCTCTTCCCCAACGACACCTACAGCGCCGTGTACTACGTGCTCCAATGCCTCGACTCCTCTAGTCCCGATCTTGACAGCTTAACCTACGAACGCCTCTTCGTGAATGCCTTTCACAACAAACACTACAACATATGCCGCGTCCTCTGGCGTTACGCCTGCATGAACGAATCAACAACAAAGCCTATGCGAGACACCATGACCTTCCTCCTTATGCAAAATAAAGCAACCGAATCCATGTCCGAACAAGAAAAGCTGTGGTGGACTTCCGCCGGCAAAGTCATTGCAGGCGTGTGTCTGCACCGCCCAGAGTACCCGCTCAAGCAAGATCTCCTCAAATCCATCCCCTCCGAGTTCCACGACAGTCCGCTCTCGGCCTTTGTAAACCGGGCGACGCTCGAGGGAAAGGAGCGCGAGGATCAGCGTCGGGCAGCCAGGGCGATCATCAAACATGATTATGAGGTCGGGCCGTGGTTTCGTCCGATACTCTCGATAGGGCCTATGTTGGAGGCTGCTCTCCAGCTTGATACGGATTGGGGGAGTGTTCCCCGTCCGACCAATTGGCTGATACAGAATGCTATATATATTCGTTTTAGCTTGAGCTTATCGAGAAGGAAGAAGCATCAGAAATAGGACTTGTCCATGAATAGTAAGGGGACTTCCGCCTTCGACGAAGGAATGGGTGGCCCTGTCATCGTGGAAAGGACCATTCGACCTGACATCATGCAACGTTGGGTTTCATCGGATTTTATAGATCTTTTGTTGTACTATATCGATTGTATAAGAGTTTATGCCCCGCTTAGATCACGATCACCCAGCTACTGTACCTATATACCTTGAAACATAGAATTGTATAATATAGAGGGCCATTTCTGATTTATATAACTCCAAAAACGTCCTAAACCCGAAACCCCTGGCTATAAGCCTCTGTGTACTGTAGTTTCCTGCAAGCGCGAGCTTTTCGAACCTGACCTTCCAGTTGCATTAGTCAATATCCAACTCGAGCGAACGATGGAGCAACAGATCCGAGATCTCATCGTGCTCCCGGGATGCCGTGCGAGCTGCATACTCCGCATGGATTGATGGTTCAATATAGGCGCCGTCGGGTTGGCCAAGCAGCAATCTGACTATATTCAAACGTCGCAGCCGTGCACCGTAAAGCAGTGCGTCGAGAAAGATTTCCCGGCCGACGCCCTGCTCATTCCTGTGCTCAAGAAGCAACTGAACAATGTCCGCGTTTCCTTGCTTGATTGCGAAGAGCAGGGTTGAGATATCTGCCTCGAAGCCATCGCTGCTCTCGAGAAGCAGCTTCATGATATCCGGGCTTCCTCTGCGGATACCAGATATCAGGGCATCGTGAGTGTTGCATGTAGCCGAGTGCTCGAGAAGGATCCGGATCGTCTGTTCAGAGCTCCGCTTGATGGCGGAGAGTAGCGTCGGCTCGTAGGTATTGTTCATATCGCCCCATGCCGGAGAAGAAGGGTTAGCGCATCAATATCATCTCCGGTGACGGCCAGCCAAAGGGGTGTCACTCCAGTTTTTGCGACAACATCTACATCGGCTTCGTGCTGCAGAAGCAGCTCCATGATAGTATGGTATCCACGCGCAGTGGTAACATGTAGTGGCGTCTGACCGTTGATATTAGCGGTTGCGACGCTAGCTCCTTTCTCGATCAGTAGTTCAACAACTTTTGTATGTCCGCAGGCTGCAGCGAAGAAGAGTGCGGTTGTTCCACTTTGATATAGGCTTTCGATGTCTGCACCATTCTCAAGTAGAGCAAAAATTGTCTCCTCTGATCCATTGATAGCAAAGTAGTGCAGCGCAGTTTTGCCGTCTTGATCGTGGCATGCAACATCGGCACCGGCTTGGAGGAGTAATTTTGTTATATGCTCCGAAGAGCCCGGCGAGTATAAGTTTCCGGCTATAACGATGGGAAAACCGAGTTCACCACCGAGCAAGTTCACATCAGCACCTTTTTCAATCAGAAGGTGCACTATATCCCAATAACTGCGCGCAGCGGCTGCCGATCCATACACCGTATGGGATTCGTTGATATTGACGCCGGATGATAGGAGCCACAATACTGTACTAAAGAGGCCCAGGTGCGAAGCGGTATAGAGGGGACTCGGGATGTCAAGTGGCTCTACCGCGATAATGGAAAGGACACTCCCTGTCCACTCCTGGACGACAGCCCAGAATATCACCCAGCGGAATGATGCAGGATCGAACAGCTTGTGGACCAGGATTTCCAAATCAGCAAGACAGCTCCCGCTGCGGACCAGGTGAGAAGACCACTCCCATGCAGCATATCTCAAGAAAGGAAAGACATTTATCTTCTTCCGGCGTCCCGGCTTGAACCGGGTGGTGTTATATCGTTGTAACAGAGATATGATCAACATACTCTAGCCAGGGTCCCATGTTCGGTCATTTCACGAGGAAACGATATTGCCTTAATCAGGGAGCCCGTTGGGTCCTGCCTAAGGAAATCCTTCACCCATGAATGGATGAAGTGGATAGTTTGAGCTGCCATGGATGTCTCCAATGATTCCCCTCGAACATAGACCAGCGACTGGCAGTACTTACGGATCTGGTCATTGACATAGTACTCATCTAGCACTTCAGGTATGTCATCATACGGGTAGCAGCCGTCTAGATTGTCTTCAGTAGCCAGAGCCTCTGCCAGCTTACGAATAGTCAGAGGGCGTCTCGTCCAGCGTAGAATGGCAATCGCGCGTTCCTTTTCCTCGGGCTCGAGACTCAAGATTAACTGGATTTCCCATCTATATGTTTGCTCTAGTCCTTTAGGCATCCTAGACACAGTAGCCCGGACTTGATTTCGGGTCTCCCCAGGACTGAGATGTCGACTTAGGAGACGGAGCACAGAAACATACCGCTGCATTTTTCAGCTGCGTCTTCAGAGATCTCATTGAGAAATGCTTGATCCTTGTTAACTTTGAGTCCGCTGAGAACGATACTTGTGGAGTAGGCTTTGATATCCTCGCTTGTGTCATTCGGCTTGATGTTGTATCCACTAAAGCTAATTGTCCCATGGGCAGTTGAGTTTATGTGTGAATATATGTCGGCATCACTCCTGCTGGAGATCAGTATCTTAATTGACGATGCAGCTGCCACCTTCCAGAATTCCGTAAGAAATTCTTTCTTCACTTGAAACCATGGCCGTTCTGGAGGGCCACACTCATCGAACCCATCTAGGACAAGGACACAGTTCGGGATGCCTTGACATACGCGGCGAAGGATCTCCCATATCTCCGCCGTCGTGGCATTGCGCAATTCATTCCCTTCACAAATAGGTAGACATATTGCTACGGCTGCGGAGCTTGTTGACCAACTGCCCAACCCATGAGCGGGCTATTGAATTGGGATCTCGTTTGCTTTCGTCCTCGCCCGTGCAGAAGAAATGAACAACTGGAGGAGCTTCGATCTCCGAAGCCAAACGTTCGACAATACTACCAGTCAGTGTTGTCTTGCCATGACCGGCGCCGCCGCAAATCCACATAATCTTCGAGGTCCCAGGCTTGGGCATCGCTAGCCACTGCTGGAATTGGGGAACCTGGCATATCTAGCACCATGTACCCGGGAGGCGTGAGGACAAGGCTGCATGGTATTCGTTGTCAATAGAAACAAAATCCAGCCACTGGAGTAGTTTTGAGCATTTCAACTCCATTAGGGCCTGAGGGCCGAGGCGAATATCTGTTGGAGCAGCCTGATCCCTTCTTTTGTATCAATGTCAAATAATTGATTCTTCGAGTCATAGATGGGCATCTGCAAAAAGAGCTCTCGGGCGTATGCCGCTGCTGTCGCTGCAGCATATCCATGCCAGACGTCATTCTTGTGGGAGTCGCAATAATCTGAGATACCCCGGATGACCAAGCAGGGAATATCGGCCAGTGCACCGGCTGCTTCTCTCTCAAAACACAAAACACCGCATTGCGCTGCTAAGTGGTTCCTTGCGATGGCATCTTCAACAACCAGCTCGCCGGATGCGATTACGCCTCGATGGACCCTGACGCGGTCATCCTTCGCCTCGTCATATTCGATACACTTTGTCGGATCACACCTAGCCCAGCTGCAAGAGACACCTGCTTGCCGATGGATGTAGTCGCTTGGATAAAGGTTATCGCTCACGCGGCCCGGAAACTGAAACCTCCGCAGCACAGGGTCACTGTCGCCATTGTTCGCGCGAAAGCGACCTTGCTATTCGGTCAGTCCCAGTTCCCGACAAGACGCGGTGTACCGCCAGATCTCCCACAGCATTGAGAAGTACGGTGGGAGGCGGAGGAAGTGCACCGGTGCGAAAAAATCTCCCAGCCTCAGCCTGGCCTCGATCATACTTGACAACGCCAGGGTTCTCGCCCGTTGGTTTGCTAATGACGACGTCGCCCAAGCGGATTCTTCCGCCATCCGTCTCAACGGTCACTCCACCACCAATACCAACGAGAAGCAAGGAGCGGATATTGGGAAACGTGTTTCGCATCTGCATGACGACCGATGCTGCTGGATTGTTCCCCTGTAGATGCAGGCCCGCAATCACGATATCGTATCCCGCAATGCTGCCGAGGATATATGTGTTGTAGTCTGTCGAACTCTGCCCGAGACAAGGGTGAATCTCGTCTAGTATTCGCACGGCGGGGATCTGCTCGATTTCCAACGGACAGATCCAGCCAACTGTGTAGTCCTCGTGAGTTCGATCTAGCATTGTCGTCGCCTTAAGTTGGTTTTCCAGTTGACGGTAGTCATGCCGGCAAAGTAAATCAAAGAGGGTAAAGAGTCAAGGACAGAAAATGGATGGCGAGGAGACGAAGAGGGGGTGGTGGAAGGTGGGATCGTGAGGGGATGAGTGAGAGAGACTAACGCAGCCTTGTCTGATTAGACATGTACCTATGTTTCTCGTTCAGAACTCTAATCGTGGATATGCATCTAAACCAAGTCATAAACATAAATAGATAAATCGCGAAATTTATCTCTTCTATCCCAAGCCGATGCAGTCATTATCATGAAGTCATAGCAGTATACACCCGACCATCACGCCCCATTCTCACCGAGCAGCGGTGCTGCTGGCGGAACAGGAGCAGGGGGAAGATGGTCATGGGCATGATCCGGCGGAGGGGCATATGGGTCAAATGACGTTCTCATCAACCCGACGCCCTCCTTCAGATACAGCACCAGCCGATACGCCGAGTTTCCGTTCAAATAATACCGATGCAGCCGCTTACTGCGTAAGAATCCAAGCCGCTCGTAAAGCTTCATTGCGCCGGTATTTGTTATTTCGGTCTCGAGGGCGATCTATCAGGTTCGTCCATTAGCATCCACCCACAACATACCATAATTACAAGCGAACAAGGCGAAAAGATACACACCTCATCCGCACCCCCCTTCTCCATTGCATCAATGGCCATCCTCACTAATTTTGTCGCAATCCCCTTCCCGCGATACTCCTCCTGCACAGCCAGCATGGCAATGTACCCGCGCATCGGGCCGTGTCTGTGCGGCTCGAGCTTTGAAACGACGACGCCGACCATCTGTTCCTCGCCAGTTGTCGGGTCGGTGTCCATTGCTAGGAAGCAGAGGTCGCCCCATTGGTAGAGGAAATAGCGGTAGACGTAGATGCTATAGGGCTCCGAGAGGTCTTTGGAGATCAATTGGCGCATGGCGGCGACGTAGGCGTCCTCGTGGGCGGAGTCGTAGCGGATGTAGCGGAGAGTGGAGGTGGGGTTCTCGGAGGCTGGGGGTGTCGAGGAGGCCATTGTGTTGTCTAGGAGAGGAAACCAGAGGAGGAAAAGGGGTAGGAGGAGGGCGAGTGGAAGGTCTGTTGTAGTATGTTGCTTGCGGAGTGAGGTCGGGGCCTGGGAGAGGGATAAAAAACAGGGCGCATGTGATTGTGAGCTTATCGGTCCATGGCCTTGATTTCATCGATCCATTACCCACAGCCCTCATCCTGCTCGTCTTTCTTCAATTTCTGTCTCCGGAATACAATTCATCTTGTGTGACATCAATTTGCTTCCCCGCCGTCTTGTTTACGTCCTCGAATACCAAGCGCAGCTGATCCGCTGGCGATCGCTGCACGTCTCTATGCTCCGCCGTCGTCAGCCCAATGCCGACAACAACAACGACGATGTCCAGTCCACAGCCCCCGCGGACTCGTCACCTGAAAAGCACCTCCGACCGACAGCGATAAAGCCCAAGAATGAGAGGAAGCAATCGTTCATGACGAAACCCAAGAGCAAGCGCCGCAATGGCCTCATCTTCTTGCTGGGCGGAGTCTTCGGGATCTTCTGCGCGGTCTTCTTCGCCCAGCAGCAGGACGTCATTAGTCTGGAGTCTTTGATGGACTTGAATATAGACTCGTTGATGGATGTCATTCCCCAGAGCATCATGCGGGATGCGCGGGAGTTTTCGGTATGTTGCTTTCTTTGAGATCTTAGCCAAGTGGTGCTGACTTTGATTGCCTGCAGCAACATGAACGCGATACGGTCAGCTACGATGCATTTTCAGTCGGTTTAAATCTCCGATCGCAGGGCGTCGAAGCGAAGCACCCAATCATAATGATCCCCGGTGTTATCTCGACGGGGCTCGAGAGCTGGGGTACTAGCCCTACGTCACTGATGTACTTCCGGCGGAGACTCTGGGGGAGTTGGAGTATGATGCGGGCACTTGTGATGGACAAGGCAGAATGGAAGAACCATATCATGCTGGATAAAGAGACCGGGTTGGATCCGCCGGGAATCAAGCTGCGTGCGGCGCAGGGTTTCGACGCTACGGATTTCTTCATCACGGGGTACTGGATATGGAACAAGATCCTGGAGAACCTCGCGAGTATCGGGTATGACCCGACGAACGCTTTTTCAGCTGCCTATGACTGGCGACTATCGTACTTGAACTTGGAGGCTCGGGACCAGTACTTTAGCCGGTTGAAGTCGTACATTGAGACGGCGGTGCACGTGCGCGGTGAGAAGGTAACTCTCGCTTCTCATAGTATGGGGTCACAGGTGGTGCTATTCTTCTTCAAATGGGTTGAGAACCCAGCGCATGGGAACGGCGGTTCAGACTGGGTGAACCGACACATTGCCAACTGGATCAACATCAGTGGTTGCATGCTCGGCGCGGTCAAAGGCCTCACGGCCGTCCTATCCGGCGAGACACGGGACACAGCACTGCTCAATGCGTTCGCGGTCTACGGTCTGGAGAAGTTCCTCTCCCGCGAAGAGCGCGCTGAGATCTTCCGCGCGATGCCCGGCATCTCCAGCATGCTCCCCAAGGGCGGCGAAGCAGTCTGGGGCAATTCCACCTGGGCCCCCGATGACCTACCCGGCCAGCACATGACATATGGCAACCTCCTCAACTTCCGCGAGAGCAACTCCACCCTCACGCAGAAGAACCTTACTGTACCAGAAAGCCTCGAATACCTCCTCAACCAAAGCGAGCCCTGGTACCGCGATCAAGTACTCGGAAGCTACTCGCACGGTGTCGCGCACACAACCGCCGAAGTGGAAGCCAACGAGAACGATCCGCGCACTTGGCTCAACCCGCTCGAGGCTCGCCTCCCGCGCGCACCAGACATGAAGCTCTATTGCTTCTACGGCGTCGGCAAGCCAACTGAGCGCAGCTACTTCTACCAAGAGGAACGAGACCCCCTCGTCAACCTGAATGTTAGCATCGACACAACCGTAACAACAGCCGACGGCACAGACCACGGCGTTGTCCTCGGCGAGGGCGACGGCACCGTCAACCTCCTTAGCACAGGCTACATGTGCGCCAAGGGCTGGCATATCAAGCGGTATAACCCATCTGGGATTAAGATTAAGGTTTACGAAATGCCACATGAGCCGGATCGGTTCTCGCCACGCGGTGGCCCAAACACAGGTACGCTAATTCCAACGCACTTCCGATCATGATGACGTCCTTTGCTAACATGTTTCCAAGGCGACCACGTCGATATCCTCGGCCGCGCCTCGCTTAACGACCTCATCCTCCGTGTTGCTGGTGGACACGGTGATGAGATTGAGGATACGTTTGTCTCCAGGATCAAGGAGTATGCGGAGAAGGTAAAGGTTTATGAAGAGTAGACATATACATAAAGAGTTCGCACTTAAAAAAGCATTAATTACCCTACCTTGGCTTTGTTGTGGTTATGTATACAGTCCAGAACACGCATTAGATGTCATCTATTAGACCTTATCTGCTTGCCTTCTTCTGGTGTTTTTTACTTTCCATAAGACTACGGGCTGCGGCACGGAGTATTCTCCAAGGTTCATTAGTGGATTCAAAGAGGCATACCGTTCATGGACTATTAGTTGCCCTATGCAGTATCGAATGTCGAGGCGTCGCGATGTCAATTCTATTACAAGCAAATATGGACAAAGTGGTCAATAGTATACAAGTTGCCTTCATAAATCATAACACTACCGGATTATAGCTAATAATACTGCTGCTATGGATAACTCTCCCGCAACACACACTATCCAAGGGGGGACGAGCGGATGAGGTAGGGCGAGTATGGATAAATCGGGAGCGGAACGTGCCAAAGGTGGGTAAGGATAGGGTAGGTAGGTGTGAGAGCGTCAACCCATAGCAAGCAAGTCAAATCACCGTCACGAAAGGTCCAGGGAGGTCGACAGCCGAGCCGAATCGGGACGGGGGAGCATCCTCCAATAAGCTCTCGGTGTCGGATTCGCTCCTAGCCTCGAGCGTCCGGTGAATGTCAGAAAGCAACGCAGTAGCCATGTGTATAGCCCCCGAGTAATCTGTGGATGCGGTCCACGACGAGCGAATGGATAAACCATGCGAGCGAACAAGAAGAAGGACCATCCTTCCCCTCTTTCTATATGCCAATGCAGAGTTCGTGATGCATTGCAAAGCAAAAAAAATATAAACCATCTATGCACAGCGAGTGAAGTGCAAGAAGAGAAGAGGCGCCCCGTTCCGTAATTTTTCCCCATATAAATGCTTCCAGACCCAGGCGCCAAGAGTGTGAGCGATCGACACGAATGGTAAAAATATGTATATAGTATAGTCGAAGCGAAGAATAAGGATGGATTCGACCAGGTCAAAGGTAATAGCGAACGACAGAAGGGAGAATCGAAGTGTGTCCAAAGTGGACACTAGACAAGCGAATGTTACCGACGGGGGGTATCGGAAGGTCTTCCACGAGGCTAAGACACAAAAGCGATTTTAGCCCCAATGAGTCCATTAATATTAGGACGGAGCAACGAGTGTAGCGGTGAGCGATAACTCATGCCACGTTCGAGCCCAACCGGATTCGCGATGTCAAGCAATGTACAGTGAAGCGCAGCGAAAAGCGAAACGGTACCCCGAGCGAGTTCAGACCGAGGACATTAAGGTCAAACCGCTGGATCCGGGATGCCGGAGCAAAGGGTATTAAAAATATGTGTCGAAATGTGCTCGATGCAATGAAGCCAGAATATCGTGAAATGTTCTAACGCCGTCTCGTAAATAGATGCAGTGAAGAAGAAGGGAGGTCGCTATATGCAGATATCGACGTGGTTTGCGGGGTGCTCAAGGGCTGAAAGCATGCCTGCCGGCCTCAATGTCGGTGTGAGGGGAGGTCAGTGCCTCGGTTTCCCATGAGTAGTGGTCGTCAACAGGACTCAACGAGCCCGAGGAGACGGAGGATGAAGAACCAACGGTCCATTCATCGCTGTCGAGGTTGAAGTCTCCATCGTAGGCTGCCAGGCCGTATCCATACTCCAGTGTGGATTCACCAAACTCAACGTAGTCGTAGTCCCAGCGGAAAGTCTTGTCAAGTTGGACACGAGGGAGGAATCGAGTTTTAGCGAAGTAGAAAGAAATGGCAGCTAATAGACCACCCGCAACCAGATCAACCGCATAGTGATGCGAGAGGTACATGGTTGCCCACCACATCCATAGAGTGTAGGTGACGAAGACAGGCTTCATGCGGGGGAAAACATGGCTCATGAACAGTGCGGCCAGCGTTGAATCTGCAGCATGCAGCGATGGGAACGCGCCAAACACGACCGGGGACTGATGAAAGCCGGACGTGTAGAGGTCGATACCGAACAGCTTGTCAATGCGAGCAAGCCCTGCAGGGTCACCTTGAATTGAGTAGTCCGCTGGGGCTAGGCCATACCGGTTCTCGTACCAAGGTGGAGAGCAGGGGAAGAACAGCTGAATGGTGACTGCAGCCATGCTGATGTAGCCAAAAGTGCGCGCGAAGAGAGGAACGGTGCCGGGTGGGCCAAAGATGAACATGATTAACGAGCAGACAAACGGAGCACCATAGTGGCAGATTCCGTAAGGCAGCCACGCCAGCACGTCAAGCACAACGTTCTGGTGAGCAGATAGAATATTGCTGATGTTTGCGCCGTAAAGGATATTCTCCAGTGCAGGTAATACACGGACCCAAATAGCAGGGCGCCAATCGCTTGGAATGAATCTGTGATCCGTGAGTAACCGAGTCAGTGGTATTGTCATCTGGTATCACTCACTGGCAGGCGTAGAAAAACAGAAGCCATCCGGCAATCGGCAAAAACGGGAGGAAGAACTGGCGGGTCATAGGGATCAGGAGGGAGAACAGGAGCATAGAGAAGATGGCCGTTTTGCCCAGAGGCCCGGGCGATTCGATGACGGTCAAGGAGAAAATGCCAACAATCAGCAAAAGCAGATATTGGAAGTCGTAGACCGTCCATCGGTGGCTTTGCAGCGATCGTAATGTGTCTGCGGGGGATAACGAAGTTTGTAAAGAGGCTATTGATGAGGTAGGAGACGCTCTACTGCGCAACTTGGACCTCAGCTTCCGCCGCATGCGATGCGGGACGAGGAGTTGGATAGACCGCCATGGGACCTGGATCTGAAGCTTTCCGAACTGGTTTTGCGTGCGGTCCTTCCACGTGGGAAGTGTTTGATTCATGGTTGCGGCGAGCCTCGCGGGCAGGACTCAATTGTAATCCTCCGAAGTCGTATGTCGTTTGCTTTCTTTGTCCTCCAGTGCTGAAGTTGGACGAAGGCCAGTAATAAGTCGGACGCGGAAGCAGCGGAAAGGGGGTCTCGAAATAACGACGCCGCAAGGCAACGAGCGGACTGCTGACTGAGTCGACCGAGGCGGGGAAATTAAGATCGGATCGAAGACGAAACGAAGCGCAAGCTCCGGGCTCCAGCGGCCAAACGAGGTTGTCTCTGGGCCGTCACGTTGCAGGGGGTTTCACTGACGCAAGGCAGAGAGCAAGGGCGAGCAGTTGAAAGAGAAACCTGGAACGAGGAGGTCGCGAGGGAGGCAGATGGCCACGGAGCCGGAGTTTGAGACCTTGAGGCGAGCGACTGAGGACGAGGTGAGGTTGAGAAGAAGCACCGATAGGAAGAAGAAGAGGAAAAGGTCGACGAGCAGAAGATGATGAGGAAGCGCCAACGCCCTAGTCTTTGAGTCTGGGCAGAGCGGAAGTGCCGGCTGTCAGTACGCTGTATTGGTATTACTGCAGCGTATTTTACACAAAAACCATGCGGCATGAGCTAATCACGAGGTGACACTAAGCCCTGTCGGGGCTAGCTTCGGTATCGGAGAGACACAATCCGAGTTGCCGTACTGTGTGCCTGAAAGCCATCAAGTGGGCCAGTAGTGGAGGACAAAATCTTCATCGACCAAACTATCGAGTCCACTCTCAGGCTTTCAAGGTTTGCTAACTCTACTCTGCAACTCGTGGGAACTCTAATTCTAAGGTGAGTTCGCTGCAGCGCCGGAGTTAAAAGTACAGGGAGACGCTGAGCTGTGCTTATCGCTTCAAAGCACCCCGCTAACCGCCAGCCCCCGGAGTGACTGCAGCCACAGGCGCCGAGTATGAAATGTGATATGGACGCAGCCTCTTACAGAATCGGCAGGGAAAAATCAAATCAAAAGGGCGGGAGATCCATCGGCTCATCGGTAGCCAACTGAAAGCCACAGATCTGCTGGGCATGGCCCCATCTAGCCAACCGAAGGCGTCCCTGCCGCCAAGAGCACGGTCCCCTGACTCTCTTCATTAAACTAGCAGTCTAGCTCACCACCAGCTCCTGAATATTGGACGATTCAACAAGCTATCGGTCGATGAGACGTTGAGCGTCAACACGGAGTGTCTCCCAGCCATCTTCTTTTCAAGCTGCCTTTATCTCATATCGAATCCGACCGGGCACGGGGTCACAAAGTAGGCGACTGTAGCATCCAAGGCCTACTCTGGTGACTGGTAACCGCGGAAGGCTCTTTTTGGTGATAAGGATGGTCTGACATCAACATCGAAAGACCCTCGGCCTCAGCTCGGAAATCGGATATCGACACGGCCCAAGCTCCCGTCGTAAAACTCCGAGATGGCAGAATGGCAGATGTTCAGCTTGCCAACCCCATATTTCACATGGATAACTCGGTGACAGTCAGCAGTCAGCACTAAAATGGAATATGCGCTGCTGCTGAACTGCAGCAGGGCTTTGATCTATCGATTGGGCGCACGAGACCACCGAAAGAAGAAGTCTGGCATAATACGGGAATACGGGTTATTGATACATGACGGTATGACATAATTACAGCACGATACCCACGATGGACCACGGTAACCGCTGGTCAAGATCTTATGCGCTTCCAGACCGAGTCGCTTGCTACCAGTGCCGGTATTATCTAGACTCTGGAGCCATTATTTGGGCTGATGATGACCATGGTCAGAACCATGCGGCCGCTGGCCATGCGCACAAAGACGCGCTGCGGATAAACGGGTCAGTCAACGGCGCAATTTACTACAGTTTCAGAATTGATTAAAGAAGGACGAAAGCGAGGCTTCAAAGCCTCCTTGCGTCCGGAACTAGATACTGGTTGCTTCTTTACTCTGTATTTCGGAGGGTAAGACTGTGCATTGTCCCCATTCAGCCCTCGTATTCGTTCATCAGCTCAGCATGTTCGGACGTCGTTGGCGCAAACTCAGACTATGCAGTGAGACTTGGGCATGAAGTCATCGATGCATACCACCAAAATGGTAAGAGCATGCAGTCTTGGAAGACATTGTATTAGGCTTCTCCGTTCTTTACTGCGCTATAAACGTGCCGTTAGGTATATCAAGCACAGCCCCGCCAGGGCTCAGCGATGCGATGAGGCTCGCATCATCATCATCACCACTCTTCAATTGAAGGTTCGGCGCAGCTGGACAAGCATCAACCAGCATGATTCATCATCGATACCTAACGTATCTAGTATAAAGTCTCGGCGCTCGATCACGGGCGGGTGATTTCATCCCATACATCATCATAAGTCGACAAACGGGCGAACGACATGATGATACAAAGTGGATCTCAGCCCTGTTGGCATCTTGGTTGCGGACTCAACTGAATCGCAACCAGACCGATGCCTCCGGCGCTGCTTTCTCGCCTCGAAGTGGATAGCTGCATCAAACCGGCATCAGCTGAATCCCTTTGTTCAGCCCTCTAGATGATAGTACTGGAGACTACGGAGTACCAATGAGGTCATCCCCGCTACTGGTGGAAGTGTCGGTCGAGGACCTCGGCCACTTCGAACCACCCTGGCATACTCTATGGACTGATCATTGCTCCATTGGCCATTATACAGCGCATAAATTATACGCTACACGATCTTCCATCAGCTTTTGTTATGATGATGCCGCGCAAACATTCCCATTCCTGCGCTCTGGCTTTCTGTCCACGGTCCAAAAAGTCTCGTCTGCATTGTCTTGCTAAGCCTCGTGGGTTCCTGACTCATGTTGATTCTGTCGCTGGCCTGTCATGAATCTTGGTCTATATACTCGTCACTTCGCTGAGCCCGACCGCCGCTATGTTATACATGCACGTGGGAGAATATTGTCCGATCATCGATAAGTCCGTCTCACGCGGCGCCCCCCAGGGCAAAAGAAACAGGGAACAACCCTCCGGTCCGTCGAAATACCAAACTCGTGCTACAGTAGATATCATGGATTCCCAGTTGAATCGGTCTCGTTCGTTATACGCCGATGCAGACGAACTAGCAACTTTAGCCAGCATTGCAAACCTACACTCCGCGCCGCAACTATTCTCTACCGTAAACGCGCCTCGAAAGTCGGAAGCTGACCTCGCTGTTCTTGGCCCCTAAACCAAACGTACTCAGTCAGTCTGCCAGGTATGTAGTCTATGCGCCGGGAAGTTGGAACCTGTCCCTGGCAGGAGTACTTAGGACCAGGGTCGCGAATTCTCAGGAGAGACAACATACGTTAATGCTCATAATTACCGTGTGTAAGGTACGCCGCCTTACATGCTACTCCCCACGTCTGGATATAAACCGGTGCGGTGTCTGTGTCTGTGGCAGTGCAGGACATGTCCAGCCCCTTGCGTGGTCGTTCACCCTTCCATGATATCTGGCACCGCCCGTATTCGTAATCATCATCAGATCAGGCACAGCCGCGCAGCACAACTGTGGATCTTGACGGTTTAATTAAACTATCCAACTATTGTTTCATGTCGTCCGGGCCGTTTGGAGCTCCTCTTTTCGCCCCTGGCTAGGCAGCAGGTTATTAATTCGTGGCTTATTCATAATCCACTTGACAAAGGTACTGTTACTACGGAGTATAAGCATGCGATTTTACAGGTGGGTTCAACTTCGCGGTCTATCTTACGAACTACATATATGGAGTACTCCGCAACTCAGCCTCCAACCCTTAGCTGTGACAATATTAGTCTATGGGCGGGTCATGACCGTATTCAAGTACAACGGCACTCCGCAAAGGGGATGGGTATATGGAACTCGGCTGCCTAGGGAGGTCGTTCTATCACCCTTCCTATTTCGGGTATGTATGGGTTTGTACTAGCAAGGGGGCAGAGTGTACGATACATCGTGCTTACTGATGTCGATGCCAATCTCTGCCTTGCCGTTGGTATGCATAGCTGTTGAGTTGTCTGGAGTCTTAACGAGTGTCCTTTCGAGTTGGTCTCAGGGGATGGTACGTGGCCGACATACCTGACGTACCTACCAGGACAGTATTAGTCCCTCTTATGCAGCGGAAATATACTACATAGAAGCTTCCTGCGGAGGAGATAGAGAGCAGCCGAACTATATACTTTTATCGTCAATAGAAAACCCAGCCCTAACCTGGAAATGGCTTCATGTACAGTGAGGAGGCGGTTTCAACAGGTACTTCAGAACACCTGTTGTTGAAGACAGCCGCACGCCCCCACCTCCTTAGGATAGGAAAACACCGATTTTACATAAGAAGCCCGAGCCTTTCTGGCTTCTATACTCCTGCAAATGAAATTCGGGATCAGAGAAATTTTAGGGCGTGTGGTGGTAGCAGACAACCTTGTCATTTATTGATGATTATCCTAACTCCATCCATCTATATATACATCTTAGCTTTTGAACCCCAACGCCAGATCCATAGATCATAAATGCAGATTGACACACTTCACATCTCTTCATCTCGGGTCATGTTAACAATGTCCATAACTCATGCAGAACCAGCGCCCAGCGCCTGAAACCCTTTAACCAGCCCCATTGCACAACCCGCCGCAACACCGCCCACTATAACCATCTGCAGTCCGCCCCATGCTCCCTTCTTTATGTTTTTGCTTCCTCCCCAGCCGCTCACGAAGCAAGTCTTCCCATACCCAAAGAGAAACAGCGCAATGGCCATGGTCGCAATACTCCACTTCAGCGCCAGAAACGCCTGGTCTGGTCCAACGAAGAAGTATGGGAGGAGCGGAACAAACCCGCCGATGAAGTATGAGAGGGCGATCGTAAGGGCGCAGGTAAAGGCTCTGGACCCTGATGGTTCGGGAAGGGTGTGCTGGAAGGTCATGAGGAAGGAGGGAAGGTGCGGTGAGGACGTCAGGTGCGTTGTGAGTTGGGAGACGAGGTGGTCGGGAAGCTCGTAGGGGGTGAAGATTTCATGGATTGTTTCTGAGACGGAGGAGGGTGCTGTAAGGGCTGCTTTGGTGGTTTCTTTAAGGGTTGCGTGGTAGGATTCTCTGGTTTGAGTCAGTATACGAGGGTATACAGGAAGTCATCCGGGAAGATGTACTCTTCGCTCTTCGCACCGAGATACCCGCCCAGACCCATTGAAATAGCACCGGCAATGAGCTCCGCAAATCCGCCAAAGACGACGACTTTTGTGTCCCCCAGTGCGGAGAGGCCTGCCGTGAGGGCGAACGGTACTGTCATGCCGTCCGAGAGGCCGATTATGGCGTCGGATATCACTCGTCCATCGATGAACTTGCTGTTCTTAACATCGCGAGGCTTGACTTCGCCATTTGTGCTCTCTCCGTCGCTTGAGTTAGAGAGGTCTTTCTCGATGTCGTACTCCGATTCTGTAGTGGGGGAGAGGAGGCCCTTGAGGGAACTGAGGGAAGAGAAAGACATGTTGCTGCTGTACTGCACTCGGCTCGACCGGTTCAAATCTGGCAATCTCACAGACGACAAACCCCAATAAAGCTGGATGCACGACTGTCAGTCCAAACTTATACCAAGCTCCAGCTTCTACCCCAACAGCATGGATCTAGAAGACAAGCGTGGAGCTATCTCTCGGTTAGTCCACTATCCACCTACCAGACGGCTCTTATTGCAAAGGGCATCTTGCACGAAAGACAGCTTCGAAACTGCCCTCGTGCCTGGTAGCGTGTTCTCCGGCTGGCATCGAGCTTATCAGGTGCTCCACGACGCCAGGGCCTATAACGGCCGGATGACCAGCAACGTGCTGTTCGATCGCCGGTCATGAGGGGCCTGCTCTTGGCACGTGGGGATTCAATTCTCTTGATTTGTTGCCTGGCAGCGTGATGCGGGGAGACAACCAATCAGAGAGACGCTGTTGGGTCCAAGCTTTCAAAGGAATCGGCTTGGCGTTGCACCGGGCGGCTTGATCCTTGTGACTCTGTGCGAGGAAGATACGGCAAATTGATAATAGAGGAAGGGGATTGGATGGTGAGTGTATGCAGGGAAGGCTGGGATTCTAGAGGCAGGTCTTAGGTACCGAGGTGCACTACAATCACCCCGATACTAGGAGTACGAGTCTCTAACCCTAACATCGTCGTCTCGACCATACCCACCATTAGCCCATCTGTCTATTTGGCTCTTATCTCTACAACGCGGACTCACATTTTTCAGTGCAAAGGTGGCAAGTCCGGTCTGTGAGGAATTTCTCGTTTCGCAAACAACAAGCAATGTCCCTTGCTTAACTGCTAGGGTCCCGAGTCGTCACCCGAATCCCCGACGTACTGTGTATCCCGGTAGACAAAACTATACAGGCATCTTCCGATGTTTGATGCTTATGCATCGATCTACTTCTTGAAAGATGACCATATAGACATAGAATCCATTGCCCTGTAAGAAGCCAGGTCTTATACGGAGCGGCGAAGTAGTGCCCGGCCGGATATATATTCATGTCTTTACTCTACGCGGGCCTCGGGCCAATAAACATCCCGACTCAATGTAGCAGGCCAGCCTGGACGCAAAGGACCCTTCATGGTCTCGCTCGTCGAGTCTAGAACAGATACCTGTTGACTATTGATGAGAGAGCCCCTAAGCTCTGCATAGTAGGCCCACTGCAGTGGGACAGGATCAACAGCTCTATGCTTGACGCTAAATGAATCGGATAGCACCCTATATTAAGCGACTGAATAAGATAACACCCTAAAATAGCGCCGTTCTGGACTCGTCACACAACTTGCCTAGTAATTTATTAGTAAACCTGTTCTCCACTGCTATCCCCCGACTGAACGCCCGCCCGCAGAGGCCTCGTACGCCTGCCAGTTCCTTCCTAACACGGCCAAATTAAAGCTATTCAGAGAGAAGATTGTGGCGGTCATAGCAAGAGCTGCAGTAGATGTTGCGGAGGCCTCGTACGCCCGCTAGCTTGATCCTAAAACGGAAATTAAGGCTATTCAAAGCGCGTTCTGGCAACTTAGTGACTGCGAAGAGATCTTAGGGGTAAAGGCCTTGGTAGTAAGAAGTTAACATTAGCCGCCGCAAGTTCCTATTAGCTACAGGGTGTTTTTAATAGGGCGGTTTTTACTAGCTAAAACACGGTGTTATACTTTATTAGGCTTAATTTTATACAGGTGCTATTTTTGTCAAGGTCGGCCACCCCAACGGCATCCAATACTGCCGTCGGGCACCGCCCTGACCCCTTTTTTTTATTAAGAACATAGTTAGCCTTTAAAGAATTATTAATAATATTATAAATGCACTTTTAAATTATTTACCTTTAATAATAGTAGCATGTCTTTGGACATAACTAGTTAAGTAAATAACTTAATAACTTAATTAGGCACGCTAATTAAGGTTAGGCTAGTAAATACTAACTAAAAAATTTTTAGTATTTAAAAAGCCTATAAATCTTTTTTTTTTATTTTTTACCCTTATCCCCTATTTAATTTACTTTATTATTTACTTGTTTATTTAGTTATTTTATATTAAACTAAACAACTAATTAAACTCCTAAACTTTTAAAAGTTATCTTTATTTAGTGGTTGGCTAATGGTTTTTTTTTAAACCTTTTTTTTTTAACCAACTAATAAATTTAATAAATTTACTTTTTTAATTTTTTTTATAACTTATTTTTTTTAGTTTTTAATAAACACCTTTACGCAAACTTATTTTTTTATTTTTAAATAATAATTAACAATCCTAAATAATATAAAAAGGGCTTAAATTAAATAAAATAATGCTTTAATAATATTAGCCCACTAGCTAAAGGTTTTTTAGTAAATTAAATAGTAATTTATAAGAAAATTTAACTTAGGAATAGTATTTTTTATTAACTTTATAATATATTATATAATTATTTTATTCCTTATTTAATATACCTATTTTTTAGTATAAGATATTAACTAGTTAGTTTTTTACTAGGCTATAAAAAACCTATTATTTTTTGGCTAAAAAATAGGAAATACGTAAACTAATAAATAAAGGGCATAAAAAATTATATATCCTGCACTTATTAATTTATTTTTACTAAAATTAAAATAATTTTTAGGCTAAACGCGCGCGAGTTTCTTAATATAAACTAATAATATTATTACTTTAAAATTAACCTTTAGTTTAAAACTAACAGGGTAAAAGTAAACTACTATAATTAAAAATAATAATTTAATAATTTTATAACTACTTATTAATAATACTAGCTAGCTATTTAACTTAGCTATTAGTAAATATTTTTAAAAATTATTAGTATATTTAATTTTTTTTTATTATTAATATCCCTTTATTTTTTAAACTATTTACAGGCTTATTTACTTTTTTAATTATTACTTCTTAACCTAGCTTATTTACTTCTTAGCCTATTTAAACCTTTATATTTTTTACTAGGCTTATTAAATAATAACTAAACACTTTAATAGCTTATAAACTAGTAAGCTAATAAACTTAATTAATTACTAGCCGCTACTTATAGTATTATTTAAAATAAATAATAGTAAAGCTAATTACTAAACCTAGGTATCCTGTAAAGTTAATTACTAAACCTAAGTATTTTATAAAATTAATTACTAAACCTAGGCGTCCCCCCGTCTTACTAATTATAAAAAAGGGGATAATATTATTAATATTAATATTAATATTAATACTAGTTTTTAAATTTATAATATAAACTTAAATTTAAATTTTTAATAACCTTTTAATCCTGGCCTATAATAAGTAAATTAATAACTTTTTAATTCTAGCTTTTAATAAGTAAATTACTAACCTTTTAATCCAGGCCCCCAACAAGCAAATAAGGATTTTAAATTAATTTTATAATAAAAATTAAATAATTATTTAAAAATTATTAATAATAAGCAAGCCGCTTTTAAAAGATTTTTAAAAAAGAACTTTAAAAATTTTTAAAAAAATAATTAAACTAATAAAACGCAGGAATTAAAGAATATATATAAATAAAATCTTAAAAATATATATAAAGTTTTAAGCCTAGTTTAATAGCTAAAATCTTATTTTAAAAGGCTAAAGGCTTACCCGCAAGCACCTTAAAGGCAAGAATTAAAATTAAAACCCTTAAATTCTTTTTATTAAAACTAAAAAGGCTTAAAAAGGGGACGCGGATATAAAAAAGGTAAAGATAGATTTATTTTACTAGCTAATAAATTAAAACTAGTTTCTTAAAAAAAAATCTTAGCCAGCTAAAGCTATACTAAAAAAATACTATTAAAAAATAAAAAATATTAGTTACTTTTAGCTTGACAGGGTTAATAATAAAAGTTTATTAATAAAAAAATAAGGCTTAAAAACTTTTTATAAAAATATATACACCTTTATAAACTATATTCTTAATATAGTAATTCTTTAAAAAAAAGCGGTAGTAAAAATTAATATTTATAGTTGTCGCAGGTTCACGATTTAAAGGGTTCATAATATTATTAATTGTTGTTAAAGGCTAGCTAAGTTAGATAAAAGAAAAGGGTGTTAGGGCGGTGCCCAACAGTAGTATTAGTATTATTAATAGCTGATATTAACAAGTCCCCCATATAAAAAAAGGCGGACGCCCTTATTTACTAAAATAAAAAAAAATAAATTAAGGGTTTAATTATATACTATAAAAATAAAAAAAATACAAGAGCTTTTTAAGTTTAGCTAATATAATAATATTAAAGTAATAAAAATAAAAATATTAAAAGCTTTAAAAATAATAAAAGTAAAAATAAAAAAACTAGGCGCAAGCAAAGGTAATTTAATTTAAAAAATAATAATTTACTTAAAATAAGAAGTAAAAATTTAATTTTATTTTAACCTTTTTAATATTAAATATAGCATATTTATAAAAACCTTTAAAACCTAATTTTTTATTTAATAAGCTATATTAATAATAATATACCTTTAAAACTTTAGTAAAGCTTATATTTAAGCTTTTAAAAAAACTTATATAGTCTTATAAATAACAAGGTATTTTTTTAACATGTTTAATATTATATTATAATTAATTATTAATAAATTAAGGTTTTATATGCTAGAATAAAGTAAAGTATTATAATTTAAGGCTATTAAGTAAAATAAAAACTAGGTTTTAAGTAATATTATTATTAGCTTTTTAATAATAAGGGCAAGTAAAATTATTAAAGCATGGGCTAATAAAGTTAAACACATAGTAAAAATTTTAAAAAATAATATAATAAGTATATTTAAAGTAATTCCTTTTTATAAGGTAGCAGGAGCAGCCAAAGTATTTAAAATTTTAAAAAATACTTATATTAATTAAGGGACTAGCACTATTAATTTATTAGCTAGCTTTTAATTAATAATAAAAATTAGCTTATTAAATTTAATAAGCACTTTTTTAAGCCTTTACTTTTTTTACTTAGTTACTAATACTATTATTATTAAAATAACTAAAAAAATTAAAGCATTTTTTTATTAGTTAATAGGCTATATAAGTAATTATAGTTTACTAAAAATTATAAAACCTAGTTTTAGTTATAAAAAGTAAAAACTTAGGCTTTACTACAGGCCTAAACCAAGTATACTAGCTAGCTTATATAAAAGGGTAAAAAAATTTAATAATTTTTAACCACTAGTAAATATATATAAAAAAATAAAAAAAATTTAATAATTTTTAACTACTAGTAAATAACACGTTAGTAGCCTAAATATTTTTTTATTTATTAATAAATAGGTTTTAGGCCGCCATGTTCCGGATATTCTTAGTACTAAAAATAGGCTTATTTAGTACTATTCTTACTTTTAAAAAGGCTACTATGTTTTAAATATTTTTAGTATTAAAAATAAGCTTATCTAGTACTATTTTTACTTTTAAAAAACTTTATTAATTTATGGCTTTGCATAAATTTTTTTAAGATATTAATAACCTCTTCCCTTTTTAAAAGTAGTTAAAACGGCCTGAAGTTTTTGCTTTTTAAATAATATTAGGCTAATTATTAGTTTATAAGTTAGTAGTTTTTAATTATATTTTATTAAAGGTAGCATTATTTTTAAAGTTATTTTTATTAATATTTAAATTAGGAGAAATATTATTAAATTTATTAAAGTCCTTATTAAAGTCTTTTTTTTTATTAAAGTTATTAAAGTTCTTTATATTAATATTATTCTTTAACTTTATTATAATTAGTTTAAACTAGTTAATTAATTTTAACTTTAAATCCTTATTTATATATAATATTAGGGTGCTTTTAGCAGTTAGTCCTAATTTTTAATACTTTTTTATTTTTTTAATTTTTATTATAAAAGGTTTTATTTTATTAAGGCTTAAAATTAATAAGCCCTTATTCCTGCTATATTAAGGCCCTTAAACACTAGTAAAAAATATATTTTTAATAATAAATTTAATAAATCTTAGTTTACTATTTAATAAAAGCCATAAGTAGTAAAATTATTAAAAAGTAATAAATATAAATAACTTCCTCCCACTACTTAAGTAAACTTATTATAATTTATTTTTTTATTACCTATATTACTAGGCCTCTCCCTAGGGGAATAATATAAATAAAAATATTTAAAATATAGTAATTTATAATAATAATTAAAAATAATAATTAAGAGCTATTTATTTTAATAATTTTAATAAAATATAGTCTTAGCCTGGTAATAAAGCTAAATATAAAATTTAAGTTTAATATACCTAGTAAAATTATATTTCTTAATTTTTATATTTTAGTAAATACTAAATTTTTACTATATAAAACTATTTATTTATAATATATAAAAAACTAGTACTTCCCATGTGCATAAATTTATATAATTAAGTTAATAAGCACTTTTTTTATCTTAAAATTACTATTAAAATTAAAATTATATAGGTATTTTTTATACTTAAATAATTTATTTATTATATAAATAATAAAAAATACTTTAAGGTTTAAAACTTGTGTCCCTTTTAAAAAAAAGCTATAAATTTTAGGATTTTTTACTTACTTATTTAATATAATTATAAGCTTTTTYCCTATTTTTAAATTATTTAAATTTATTTTATTATTTACTACCCGCGTTCACGGGCGGTTATAGTTATTACTATTATTATTATATATTTAATATATTAAAAAGTAATTATAATAATTATATTACTTTTAGTAGTATTTCACGCAGCCCTTTTTATTTTTTTCCTATTTTTTATTTTTTTATTAATAATATTAATATAATTCTGCTTTTAAATTACCCTAAGTTTTTTTATTATTAATAAGGGTAAAAAAAAAGCTTTAAGGTAATAAGTTATATTACTTACTAAAGTAAGAATTAAAAGGCTTTATTTAAAAAAAACATAAGCTAATAAAAAAAAAGCTTAAATAAATAAGAAAATTGCTTAAAAAAAAGAAGTTTTAATTATTAAAATAAGTTAAGTAAAAGAGATTTAATAAATTAAGCCCCGCTTAAAAATAAGTTATATTAAGTAAAAAAAAGGGAGCTTTAATAAAGCTTAATTGCTTAAAAAAAAGAAGTTTTAATTACTAAAATAAGGGGAGTAAGAAAGATCTAATAAATCAAGCCCTGCTTAAAGACAAGTTATATTAAGTAAGGAAAAAAAGAGCTTTAATAAAGCTTAATTACTTAAAAAAAAGAAGTTTTAATTACTAAAATAAGGGAAGTAAGAGAGATCTAGATTACTTAAAAAAAATAAAGATTTACTTACTAAAGTAAGCAAAATAGTTGCTTACTAAAATAAAAAAAATAAGAATATAATAAAATAAAAAAACTTTACTTATTAAAAAAAATAAAAAAACTATAAAAAACTACAACATGGGTGTTTAGAAAAAGGTAATATTTAATATAAAGTAAGGTAAAAAAATAACATAAGAAATTAAGTAAATTAATAATATAAATAATTATGTAATACTAAAATAAATATAATAAATATTAAAATAAATACTATAAACTACTTTAGGTAAGTTTTATTATATTTTTTAACTAGCTTTTTTATACCTTTTAGCTTAGCTTTTAATAACCACTAGTTATTTTTTACTTTATAATCTATTTAGTAAACTAGGTACTTTATTACTAGTATTTACTTATATTTTATATATATTATTTTTTTAGTAATTATTTTTTTTACTTTATATTAATTCTTATTAAATAAAAAGCCTTTATTAAAAATAGTACTAGGTTTTATTAGCTATTAATTAAAAAAGTTATTTTAAAAAAACTTAAGTATTTATACTAAGATAATAAGGTAAATTTATTATTTTTTTTAAAAAGTTTAGTTTATATATTAATTAACTTACTTAGTATATAATATAAAAAAAACCCGTGAATTATTAACTTAGTTTTTTTAATATTTACTTATTTATAGGGATATTATAACCTTAATAAAGGTATAATAATACTTTATTATTAATAATAAAAAATATTACTTAATATTTTTAGTTATAGTGCTTTTTTATTTAAATTATAATAAATAATAAGGCCTTATAAGTATTTTAATATATAGTAAAAAATTAATTACCTAGGTATTTTAATAAATTTTAGGCTTAATAAATAAGTTAGCTATATATTAATTTATAAGAACTTTACTTAGTTAAGGATTTTTTTAAGCTATTAAAAGCAGCTTATATTAAAGGTAAAAGGTTCTTTTATAAAATTTATAAATTAAAATATAAAATTAGCTAGTAGCAAAGCATGGTTTTTATTATTTAAATTACTTTTTTAAACTAGCTATTTATTTATAAATAATATACCATGTTATATAATTATTAAATATTAAGTGCTTTAAATATTACACGCTAAAAATTTAAAATAAACTTTAAATTTTAATTTAAAATAATTTTTTATAAAATACCCTAGTTTTTTAATTATATAAATTAAATTAATACCACGCCTTAATTTTTAGCTTTTTATTAAAAGTAGCCTGGAATTAAGCTAACTTATTTTAAAAACTTATTAACTAGTATTAGGATTTAATTATACCCTTTATTAATTATTAATAAGCTTACTATAAAATCTATAGTTAATATTTTATAAAAAGTGTTAAATATAATAATAAAATTTAGGAATTTATAAGGCTTATAATATAAAATATTTAATAATTTATAGGGGCAAAATATAATATATTTTTATAATTTTATTATACTTTTATATATAGCTAGGCCTTATAATTTTAATATATAAGTTTTTAAGCTAGTATGGCCTTATTAATTATAAATAATTATAAAAATATTTTTAAGTAACCCGCGGGGAATAACTAACTAAAACTTTTTATTATTTTTTTATAAATAAAAAAGTTTCTTAACCACCTGGTAAGGGATTAAATAAGATAGTTTTTTTTTTTATTTTACTTAAAATAGCAATAATAGCCGTGTAATAAAAGTTATTTTTATATTTATAGTATATTTTACACACAAAATTAAAATTAATATAAATTTTTAAATATCCTAGTTAGTGTTATTACTATTATGGTGTTGCAACTGCGCAGTGTTATAATAACGCAATCCAGCGGCCTAAGGCCGCCGGGCGGAGGAACTTTAGTGCTAAACTAGCCGCGTGTTAAGGCGGCAGCTAGTTATATAATATATAAAATATTAAGTTTAATTTTAAACTTTAACTTAAAAAAATTAGTAATTAGTTCCTATTATAAATATATAATACCTTTTTTATTATAGTAATTTATATTTTTTTAAGCTTATTATAATATATAAACATAACTTATAGTTTTAATTATTTTTTTTTTAAAAAAAAACTTATTTTATATAATAGCTAGGTAATAAACTTAATTTTAAGGGCTAGTAAATAATACTTTAAAAAAGTAATTATAAACCTTAACTTAATAACTAATTAATATACCTAAAAAAAATTTATAAACTCCTAATTAAAAAAACCCTAAAAATACCCTTATTATTAAACCCTAAACTATATAAAAAATATTAAAATATAAAATACCTAACCAGGGGCAGGAAAATAAAAATAATAAAAAAATTATTAAAAAACTATAGGTAATACTAAAAGTAATTTTAGTAAAAAAAAAATTATAAAAATAAAAATATTATAAAAAAAAATACTAATAAATTTATGCTTAAATTAAAAAGGCACGCTAATAAATTACAAAGGCTAAAGCTAACTAATAAATATATAATATACTTATTTAATTTATTAAATAATTAATAGTCCCCCGCTAAATAAACTTTAATAACCTTGTAATTTTTAAAAAAACTGCTAAAGGGGTTATAGTAATAATAATATAACTTAAAAAAAACTTTTTAAAAAAGTTACTATTTATAAAACCATACTAGGTAAATAATATTAAGGAATTTAATAATTAAAAGTTAAATATAAAAACATACTTTAAAACCTTTTTAACTTACTACCTAAATAATAGTTATAAAATATTTTAATTTATTAAATTTTTAGTAAAGGACCGCAGGCAGGAATAATTTAATATTTATAAAGTAAAAATTATATTTACTTAAAAAAAATTTTTTAATATATTAATTAAAATAATTAATAATAAAATAGTGCTAGTTAATAACTTACTAATTAAATAAGGCAACGCAAAGTAGTAACTATAGTAAATTATTAGGTAATTTATATAATTACTAAACTAAATTAAAAAATACTTATTTTATAAATATAATAATAATTAGCGCCAAGAATACTTATATTAAAAAATCTTAAAAAATATATAAAAAAAGTTCCTAGTTTATAAACACTAAAAACTAAAGCGCTATAATAACTATATATTATACTTAATAAGTATTAAAAATAACATGCCTAAGTAAAAAAAAACTATTATAAAAAAAAAGAAGTTTTTTAACTAAACTTATATAAAATTATTAGTAATTAAAGTTAAGGCGCTCTTTACTACTAAAAAAAATATAAAAGTAAATACTAGTATAAAATAACCTAATAATTTAAATAATTTCTTATTTATAAAAAAGCTATA
>NW_020797890.1:1213213-1225401 GCF_003369625.1 Aspergillus mulundensis | reverse complement strand
TAAGAAAATAAGCTTTAAAATTAATAATTATATTATACTTTATATAAAAAACATTAAGTTAGCAAGACTAAATTATAAATTAAGTAAAATACTTATTAATTTATTCCTAGTAATTATAAAATAAGGAAAATAGTTTTATAAGCTACTACTTTTACTAAATTTATAATAACTATATAATATTTTTTATATTATACTTTTAAAACCTTACCGCAGCAACCTATTTTAAGTGCTAAATATTAACCTTATACTAGTAAATAATAAAAAAAATACTTTATTAAAAAAATTCTTAATATTTATAAATTTAAGGGTAAAGTATAATACCTTATAAAATAGCAGGAATAAAATAATATAAAAAATAATATATAAAAATTAAAGGCTTATATAACTAAAATTATAGCACTTAAAAATTTTAAGAAAACCTATAAAAATAAGTTATATAAAGCAAAAAAACACTAAATATAAATATTTATATTTATAATTTACGCGCACTTATAAAAAAAATATATTATTTTTACTAAATGGCAGCGCCCGCAGGGCCTTTTAATAAAAAAAAAATAAAAATATAAAATAAAATAAAAAATAATAAAAAACTTAAATAAGTAGCTAAGCCGCGCGGCACGTAGTACTTAATATATATAAAATAAAAATTAAGCCCATAAGGGTGCTAACACTAATACCTAATATAAAAGTAACCTTAATAAAAATTCTTAAAAGCGTTAAGGTGTAGTAAACCCTATATTAAAAGTAATAAAAGTTTATAAAAAAAATTAGCAACATAATATAGTATAAATTAAAATATATAAATATATACTTAGTAACTAAAGCCATACCTATATAAAAAAAAACTATAACTACTAAAGTAGCGTTAAATAAAGGTTTAAAAACTAAAAAAAAATTACTATAATAAATTAATAAATTAAAACATGGTAATACTATAAAAAGGGGACTAACTTATATAATAAATTATTATTTTTATTAAGGGGGGTACTAACCTGCAAAGTAAAGTTAAATATAAATATAATAATATTTATAAAATTAGCTACTTACGCATTATTAGCCGTGGTAGTTTACTTAATAATTACTTTAAATACTTAATAAGCTATTTTTAAAGTAGCAAGGTTTTTATAAGCTTGCAGACTATTAGCTTTTATATATATAATATTAATAATATTAAAAATATTTTATAGCTAGTTACCTACTAAAATAATATTAATAGCTATACACTTTAAAAGCGCCCTTTTTATATTATAATAAAACTAGTACTTTTTACCCCCTAAATAGTTATATATAAGGGCTTTTATTATAATATTTATAATAAATATATTTTTATTATAACACCCCGCGGTAGTAACATATATAATATATTATAAAATATAAAAATTAAGTAGTAAAGCTATAAAGCCCGGGGGTGGTAAAAAAAATATTAATAAAAGCCTTATTAGCAGGGGCGGCAGGGGTAATAACAAGGGTAATAATAATAATAATAATAGTAAGGGCACGCAAGTATTAAAATTAAGTTATTTTAATAACTAGTATATTAATAATTATTAATATATAAGTAAAGGGCAGGAAAATATAATCTTATATGCTAAAGGTAAAATAAAAAGTAAAGGCTAAAATTAAGGCTTAACTACCATAATAAAAAAATATAAAATAAAATATTATAATAAAATAAATAACTATTAATAATAATACCTAAAGCGCGATATAAAATTATATTAAATATTAAAGTAAAAAAAATATAAAGTAAAGGGCAAGCATGGGAAACCTTAAAAAAAAATAGGGTTAAAAACATGTAATATAATAAAGGCTATAATAAAAATAAATTATATTTAATTTAATTATTAAAAATAGTTTTAAAAATATAAAAATAATAAGAACTAAATATAAAAAGCTTATTAATTAAATTAAAAAAGTAAGTACATAGTAAAACATAAAAAAAAAGGTAAATAAAGGGCTAATATAATAATATATTAATAGCTAAAATAAAATAACTATATATTATAAATAGCTACTAAAGGCATTAAAAAAAGCGTAAAAATAAAAAGATTTAGTTATTTAAAGCTTAAAGCTTTATTATAAAAACTAAATATAAAATAAAATAAAATATACAGGTTTAATAATATTAATACAGGACTAATATTACTAAAATAAATAATATAATACTTAAAAAGCACGGGAAAAAATAAATATAGGGTATTTTAACCCTAAAAATATAATTAAATAATTAAAAAGTAATAAAAATATAATAAAAAAGTGTATACTTACAGCAGGTATTTTTAATTAAGTTATAAAAAAAACTTAAAAAAAAAAAAAAAAATGTTTTAATATTAAAACTAAAATATTATGCCTAGCCACTATAAATAGTAACACTATATTTAAATTTAAAAGTAAAGTAAGGTAATTAAATTAATTTTTTATACCTAACTTTAAATATAAATTACATGTAAATTATAACACTTTATAAACCTAAAAATAGCTTATTTTATAGCGCCTAACAAAATCTATAATTTAAATTATATTTTATAAAATATAAATATAAATTTATAAATTACAAGGGCGTGATTACTTAAAGAAAAAAAGCACTATTATTATTATTATAATATTATAATTATATAATATTATAATAATATAATCTAGCGGCCTAAGGCCGCCGGGTAAAGAAACTTTAGTACTAAACTAGCCGCGTGCTAAGGTAGTAGCTAGTTATATAATATATAAAATACTAAGTTTAACTCCAAACTTTAACTTAAAAAAATTAGTAATTAGTTCCTACTATAAATATATAACGCCTTTCCTATTATAGTAATTCATGTTCTCCTAAGCTCACCGCAGTATACAAACGCGACTCATAGTTAGACTGGAGCAATATCTAAAAATAAGTAATTTATTAAGTTATTTAAGTTAAGATTTTTTGCTATTAATTCCGCGCCTTTTTTAAGTAATTTTAATAGTATATTAATAACTAGGTTTATCTTGCCTAGCTTATAATAAATAAGTAAATTAAATTATTATAAATATTATAAGGTATAAACTAGGCAAAGATTTAAACCTTTAATTACTTGTAATTAAAGTAATATTTTTTTAGATATTTTAGCTATTATAAAATAATTAAAATAAATAATTATAGGTAAGGGGCGTGAAGTAAACTTTATAAGGTAATATATTTTTTTTATTATTTAAACTAGGCACAAAGTCTTAATTTTTATTAGCTAATAATTATACTTTACTTATGTTAAGCCTAAACTAAAAAATAGGATTAGCTTAATAATTAATTTTAGTAAAGGCTTAAAAAAGTTTATATATTTAAATAAGTTTTTAATATAATATATTATTACTTTATATTTATTTACAACAGTATTTAAATTAATATAAAAATATTAAAATAAATTATAATATATAAAAAATTTAAAATAGGTAAATTTAACTTAAAGTTTTTAATAAGCTTTAATTTCTTAAAATATTAGCTTAAAAACTAAGGTTTTTACTACCTATTATTTTTAAGGGTGCCCTATTAATAAAAATCCCTTTAAAAGGCGCACCTTATGTTTTTATAAGGGCGTAATTATAAAGGTATATTAAGGTATATAGTAATATAGGTAACTAGTTATATTAAAATATATTTTTAATTAATAAAAAATATTAAAAAATTAAAAATACTATATAATTATAATTTTTTTCTTATTTATTATTAGGCCTAGCACGTTCACATGCTATCCTAGTAGTTAAATATTTAAATAGCTAAGGAAGCTTTTTTTTAAATTTAGGTTAAGGTTTAGGTCTTATAATTACTAAAAAACCTGGCGTAAATAGGTTAGGTGCTTATTAAATATTTTTAATATAATAATAATATTATTTATATAGTACTAGTAAAAGTCTTTAAATTTAGCTAGTAAAAAAATTTATTTATTATTAAATAAAAGTAACTAAGTTTATATACCTTATAATAATAATATTAAAATATTCCTAACCTTAGTAGCTTATAATTACTAGTTAATAATAGTAATTTAGGTATACTAGCTATTAGTAAAAACATGCTTTTATATTAATAACTAAAATAAAATATTTACCTTTAAATATATTTAAGATCTTTGTTTGCTCCAGAACTAAATATAGGTTAGATTTAAAAATAATATTTAAGTATTTAATATTTACTACCATGCAACCTTTGCGGATTATTTTATTATTTTTTATTATATTTTTTTTAAATAATAAAAATAGGGTACATGCTTAAAGTATGCCTTTTTACTTATTTTATTTTATTATTTATATAAAGTTTATTAAATATCTTATTTACTAGGTTCCTATTTTTTTATTTTAAGTAATAAACCTTGGGTTTTAGTATTTATAACTTTTAGCCTTTAATTAATAAAATACTTATTTACTAGTTCTCCGGGATTAAAGCCATATTATTATTTAAAAATTTTTTTTAAATATAATAATTTTTTATAAGGCAGGAGATTTTTTTTATAACCTTTAAATTTTTATAAATAAAAATACTATTTTATAAAATAATAGTCTAAAAATTTTTAAATATTTTTAAAAAAAAATAAATATAAAGGTAGCTTGGGAGGTAATAGCTTAATAAGTAAGTAATTTTTTAAAAATTTTTATAAAAGCTATAATTACTTATTTACTTAAATATTAATAGCTTGTGCTATTAAAGCCCAAGTAACTAGATTAAATCCTACTAAATAAATATTATTATTATTAATTTATACTAATATTAAAAAGTTTATATTTAAAAGATAACTTAGTTTTATTTGCTAACTAATAATAATAGGCCTAAATAAATAATTCTTAATTTTAATATAAAAAAATAAGTTAATTAGCTAAGTAAATAGCGTGTAGCCCAGCTAGTTATTTAATTTAAAAAAAAAATTTTATTAATAAAAAGCAGCTTTTTTACTATTACTAGTAAATAATTTTTATAATAAGGTTATAAAGTTACTTAACTAGTAAAGTATATAAGTATTAAATATACTTTATTAGGTTTTGCCTAAATTTAAAAAAAAAACTTTAGATTTTAACAAGCATGTACTTATTTTTTTTAAATTTAAAAATTAATTTTAAAACCCTTTAGACCTAGTATATTATTACTAATAAATAGCTTTATTAATAAATTCTTAATAATATATATAGTTATAAGAATTTTTTTTAATACTAGTTAATTATTAACCTAGCTAGGTAAATAAGTATTAAAAAATACTATTTTATTTACCTAGTAAAAAAAATTAATACTAAATATTAATATATATTTAACTAATTTTAAAGTTAAGCCTAAATTTTATATTATTTAGTAGCTAATTAAGGTCCTAGTATACCTAATATTTAAGTAAACCTTATTTATTTTTAACTTTAAGCTAATGCCCAAAAATATTATTAAATATTTTTATAATTAATATAGTTTATTTTTTATGCTAGTTTTAGCTAATATTTTTAATTTTATAATAAGTAAAACCTTGGTGTCCGCTAGCAAAGCAGCTAAATAATTTTACTTTTTATATATTTTAAGGTGGGTAAATAAAGTATTTTAAAAGTTAAATTTTTTATTATATTTATAATATATAGCTATTATAGTACTAGCTAGCATAGCTTAATTTTTATTAATATTTAAAAAATTTAAGTTTTTTAAGTTTTTAGTTTTAATATATTTTTTTTAGGTACTAATTCTTAAACAGCTCTCTAAAGTAAGCTAATAATAAAGTTTTAGTTAGTTTTTTAAGGTAAGTAGCTAATAAAGTTTTAAATAAAAAAGGTATAGCTATTAAGTTATTATAATAAGTAAATAATAAAGCTACTAGCGTGGTAACCTAGGCATATAAGGTACTAGTATTTAAATTAATATAATATATTTATAATTATAATTAAGGCGTGGGAGTAAACTAAGTTAAAAAAATCTTATATTAATTTTATAGCTATTTACTAGGCCCTTATTAATGCTAATTATTAAAATTTTTTTTAATTTTTATTCTTATTATTTCTTGCGGGATACTTATTTTTTTTAAATTTTTAAATAGCTTAATTAAAAACTAGTTAATTTTATAATTTTTACTAGTAAACTGGCGGCCAAGGTATTATTTATAATAATAAAGGTAAAGGTTAAAGTAATTAAAGCGGTTAAATATAATTTAATTATACCTAGTATACTTAAATACGCGGTTAGGGCGCGGCTATTTACTTTTAAAAATATTAGTTAGCTTAATAAAAATTATAATAAGGTTTTTTAAATTTTAATAATCTATTTTTTTGCTTATTATCACAGGCTTTAATAATATTTTTTTAAATACTAAATTTAAAGTTAAAAATATTTAGGAAATCTGCCACCGTGGTACAGCGTGTTAGTTTATTAATTTTTTAATATAATATATTATTTAATTTACTTTAAGCCAGGATTAGTTAATTAAATATATTACCTATATTTATTAATTTTATATTTTTTAAAAACTTTTATATAAAAAAGCAAGGGGTTTTCCTAGCTTAAATATTAATAAAATTATAGCTTATTTTTTAAAAATAAGTTATTACCTTAACTAGTTAAAGTTTAAAATACTTAATAAGCTTAATAACCTATCCCTATTTTAAAAAAAAGTTATATAACTTTTATTTATTTATACAGGATAGCTTAATAATATATTATTTTAAAATAGCACCTTTTAAATAATTATAAATATTAACTTTTATTACTACTTCTCCCTTAAAAATTACTATATTAAGAATATGGTTAGTAAAAATATATATATTTTTATAAAAAGTTTTTAACCCACGCTTTTTTATTAATAAATTTTTATTATTAACTTTATTAGGCTAAAAGTAATTAATATTTTTTATTTTTTAATAGTATTTTTTTAATATAGCTTTAGCGGGCTAAGGCTCTTTTTTTTAAAAAACTAGTTTTAGTTTATTAGCTAGTAAAATAAATCCACCTTTTTTATATTTGCGTTTTTTTTTCATGTTTTTCTTATTTTAATAAAAAGGGTTTAATAATTTTAATTCTAAATCCTATTTTTAAGGCGCTTAGGAATAAGCTTCTAGCCTTTTAAAATAAGGTTCTAGCTATTAAACCAGGCTAGGAACTTTATATATATTTTTAAAATTTTATTTATATATATTCTTTAATTCCTGCGTCTTGTTAGTTTAATTATTTTTTTAAAAATTTTTAAAATCCTTTTTTAAAAATTTTTTAAAAATAGCTTATTTATTATTAATAATCTTTAAGTAGCTATTTAATTCTTGCCGCAAAATTAATCTAAAATTTTTATTTTATTAAAAACCTGGATTAAAAGGTTGGCCGGGATTAAAGGGTTATTAATTTACTTATTATAAGCTAGGATTAAAAGGTTATTAATTTACCTATTATAAACCAGGATTAAAAAGTTATTAAAAATATTAAGGCTATAAATCTACACGGGAATTTATATTATAAATTTAAGGACTAGTATTAATATTAATATTAATATTAATTACACTATTTTTTTAGTAATTAGTAAAATAGGGGGATATTTAGGTTTAGTAGTTAGCTTTATAAAACATGTAGGTTTAGTAATTAGCTTTACTACTACTTATTTTAAATAATACTATAAATAGCAGCTAGTAATTAGTTAAGTTTATTAACTTATTAATTTATAAGCTATTAAAGTATTTAGCTATTACCTAGTAAGTCTAGTTAAAAATATAAATAAGCTAGTAGTTTATTAAAAGGCAAACAAGCCAGGCTAAAAAGTAATAGCTAAAAAAATAAACAAGCCTATAAGTAGTTTAAAAAATAAAAGGATATTTATAATAAAAAAAAATAAAATACCTTAATAATTCTTAGGAATATTTACTAGCGGCTAAGTTAAATAATTAGTTAGTATTATTAATAAATAATTATAAGATTATTAAATTATTACTTTTAATTATAATGGTTTGCTCCTGGCCTATTAATTTTAAACTAAAGGTTAATTTTAAAATAATAATATTATTAATACGCGAGCTTACACGCATTTAACTAAAAGGTTACTTTAATTTTAATAAGGATAAATTTACAAGCGCGGGGTAAATAATTTTTTAAGCTTTTTATTTATTAATTTATATATTTCCTATTTTTTAACCAAGAGATAGTAGGTCTTTTATAGCTTAGTAAAAAACTAACTAGCTAATATTTTATACTAAAAAATAAGTATATTAAGTAGGGGATAAAATAGCTATATAATATATTATAAAGTTAATAAAAAATATTATTTTTAAGTTAAATTTTCTTGTAAACTACTATTTAACTTATTAAAAAACCTTTAGTTAGTAAGCTAATATTATTAAAGTATTATCTTATTTAATTTAAGCCCCCTTTATATTATCTAGGATTATTAATTATTATTTAAAAAATAAAAAAAAATAAGTTTATATAAAGGTGTTTATTAAGAACTAAAAAAACAAGTTATAAAAAAAAATTAAGGAAACAAGTTTGCTAAATCTATTAATTAATTAAAAGAAAAAAGGGGTTTTTTAAAAAAAAAAATAAATAAATACTAGCTAGCTAATATATAAATAACCTTTAAAAGCTTAGGAGTTTAGTTAATTTTAATAAAAAATAACTAAATAAATAAGTAAATAATAAAGTAAATTAAATAAAGAATAATAATAAAAAATTAAGAAAAAAAGATTTACTAGGCTTTTTAAATATTAAAAATTACTTGGTTAGCACCTCCTAGCCTAATCTTAATTAGCATGCCTAATTAAGTTATTAAGTTATTTACTTAACTAATTATATTCTTAAACATGCTACCATTATCGCAGGTTCATAATTTAAAGGGTTTATAATATTATTAATTATTATTAAAGGCTAGCTAAGTTGGATAAAGGAAAAGGGTGTCAGGGCGGTGCCCAACGGCAGTATTAGTGCCGTTAGTGGCCGACCTTGACAATAGTTATTTAAAAGGCATTATTTTAAAGTAGTATATTATTAAGTTATCCTGTGTAAATAAGCAAGAATTATAAGATTTTTTTTTAAAGCAGGGATGGGTTATTAAGCCTATTAAATACTTTAAACTTTAGCTAGTTAAGGTAATAACTTATTTTTAAAAAATAAGTTATAGTTTTATAAATATTTAAGCTAGGAAAACTTCTTGCTTATTTACATGAAAATTTTTAAAAAATATAAGGTTAGCTAATATTAATAATATATTTAATTAATTAACCCTAGCATAAAGTAAATTAAATAATATATTATATTAAAAAATTAATAAGTTAACGCGCTGTATAATAATAGCAGATTTTTTAAATATTTTTAACTTTAAATTTAGTATTTAAAAAGATATTATTAAAGCCTGTAATAATAAGTAAAAAAATAAATTATTAAAATTTAAAAAACCCTGTTATAATTTTTATTAAATTAACTAATATTTTTAAAAAATATAACCCTTGCCGTGTATATAAGTATACTAGGCATGGCTAAATTATTAAATTTAATTACTCTAACCACTTTAACCACTTTTTTTATTATTATAAATAATACCTTAACTATTAGTTTACTAGTAAAAACTATAAAATACACTGGTATTTAACCAAGCCACTTAGGGATTTAAGTATCCTACTAAAAATAATAAAAATAAAAATTAAAAAAATAATAATTAATATTAATAATATAGCCTTAATAAATAGCCTTAAAATTAATATAAGACTTTTTTTACTTAAGTTACTTTTATATAATTAAAAACTTATTATATTAATTTAAGTGCTAGCTATATTAATTTAAATACTAGCATGTTTTATATATTAAATATTTTAGTATTATATATAAAAATATTTTAGCTTATAATAAGGTTTTACACCAGGCCTTTACTAGTATTTTTATTATTTACTTATTATAATAATTTAATATTTACACCTTTTTTATTAGCCACTTACCTTAAAAAATTAACTAAAGCTTTATTATTAGCTGCTTACTTTAAAAAGCTAACTAAAAAAGATTAGTATCCTAGTAAATATATAAAAACTAATAATTTAAAAAAAAACTTTTTAAACTTTAATAAAGCTTAGGCCATGCTAGCTAATATTATTATAGCTATATATTATAAATATAATAAAAAATTTAACTTTAAAAACTTTTTATTTATTTACTTAAAAACTTATAAAAAAATAAGCTACTTAATTAACCACTTTACTTATAAATATTAAAGTTTTACTAGTAATAAAGTTAAAAATATTAATTAAAACTAGTATAAAAAATAAACCATATTAATTATAAAAATATTTAATTATTTTTTTAAGTATTAACTTAAAATTAAAAATAAATAAGGTTTACCTGGATACTAGGTGTGCCAGAACCTTAATTAATTATTAAATAATATAAGATTTAGGCCTAACTTTAAAATTAGCTAAATATATATTAATATCTAGTATTAATTTTTTTTACTAGGTAAATAAAATAGTATTTTTTAATACTTATTTACTAGGCTAAGTTAATAGCTAGTTAATGCTTGGTAAAATCTTAATAATTACTTATATTATTAAAAACTTATTAATAAAGCTATTTATTAATAATAACATGCTAGGCCCGGAAGGCTTTAAAATTAATTTTTAAATTTAAAAAAAATAAGTATATACTTGTTAAAATTTAAAATTTTTTTTTAAATCTAGGTAAAACCTAATAAAGTATATTTAATACTTATATACTTTACTAGTTATGTAACTTTATAATCTTATTATAAAAGTTATTTATTAATAATAATAAAAAAGCTACTTTTTATTAATAAAATTTTTTTTTTAAATTAAGTAACTAGCTAGGCTACACGCTATTTATTTAGCTAACTAACTTTTTTTTATAGGTTAAGATTAAAAACTATTTTTTTAGCCTATTATTATTAATTACTAAACAAGGCTTAAATATTTTTTAAACATAAACTTTTTAATAATAGCATAAATTAATAATAATAAAGCTTACCTAGTGGGATTAAATCCAGCCACCTAGTCTTTTATAATAAGATTTATTAACCTTTAAAAATAGGCTTAGTACTAATATAACTTTTTAGGGAACTACTTGTTATTTAAATTACTACCTTTTAAATTATTTTTATATTTATTTTTTTTAAAGGTATTTAAAAATCTTTAAACTACTATTTTATAAAACAGCATTTTTATTTATAAAAAACTAAAAATTATAAAAAAGATTTCCTGCCTTATAAAAAATTATTATATTTGAAAAATTTTTTTAAATAATAATATAGCTTTAATCCTAAAAAACTAGTAAATAAGTATTTTATTAGTTAAAGGCTAAAAATTATGCATGCTAAAACCTAAGATTTATTACTTAGGGTAAAAAAATAAGGACCTAGTAAATAAAATATTTAATAAACTTTATATTAATAATAAAATAAAATAAATAAAAAAGTATACTTTAAGCGCCTATCCCATTTTTATAATTTAAAAAAATATAATAAAAAATAGTAAAATAATTTATAAAGGCCGCGTTATTATAAATATTAAATATTTAAATATTATTTTAAAACTAGATTTATATTTAGTCCTGGAATAAACCAAGATTTTAAATATGCTTAAAAGTAAATATTTTATTTTAGTTATTAATATTAAGGCATGCTTTTATTAATAGCTAGTACGCCTAAATTACTAATATTACCTAGTAGTAGTAAGTTACTAAAATTAGGAATATTTTAATATAGCTATTATAGGGTATATAAATTTAATTATATTTATTTAATAGTAAATAAATTTTTTATTAGTTAAATTTAAGGACTTTTGCCAGTGCTATATAAATAATATTATTATTATATTAAAAATATTTAATAAGTACTTAACTTATTTATACTAGGTATTTTAATAGCTGTAAGATCTAAACCTTAGCCTAGATTTAAAAAAAGTTTTTTTACTTACTTAAGTATTTAATTACTTAGGTAGCATGTAAACACTCTAGGACTTATAATAAATAAAAAAAAAATTATAATTATTTAATATTTTTATTTTTTTAATATACTTTACTAGCTAAAAATATATTTTAGTATAATAAGGTACCTATACTATTATATTTTTTAATATATTTTTATAATTACGCCTTTACAGGAGCGCAAAGTATAACTTTTAAAAAAAAWTTTTTATAAGGTATTTTTAAAAATAATAAGCTATTAAAACCTTAATTTTTAACCCTATATTCCTAAAAATTAAAGCTTATTAAAAACTATAGGCAAAGTTTACCT
>NW_020797890.1:1211112-1212968 GCF_003369625.1 Aspergillus mulundensis | reverse complement strand
TTTAATAATATTAAATAAAAAAATATTAGCCCTAATAATTTTTTTTTTTTAATTAAAGGGTTGTCCGCGACCCGCCGCTAAACTAAAAAAAAATAATAATAAAATATTACTATTATTATTAATATTAATACTAAACATAGCTTTATTATTACTATTCTTAACTTTATTAAAGTATTATTTAACATATTAAATTTAGTATTTTATGCTTATTATTTATAATGCTTTAAATAAAATATAATATTTATTTATAACTAAAAGGGAAAAGGCGGCGTTTTAATAATGCCTGGTATAAAAGTATAAATTATAGCATAGTTTATAGTTTTATAAACTTTTAAACTTATTAAACTTTTTACTAAATAAAAAGTTACTTTTTTTTTATTATAATTAAAAAAAAAGCCCTTTCAGGCGCTGCCCTGGCTTTTTAGTAAGTAAAAAAAAAGTACCTAGCTATAATTATAATAATTTAAAATATTTTTACCTTTACCCCTTATACTTTTATTATAGTATAGTTATAAAACCCCTTTAGTATAGTATTTTTACTAACTTTAAAAGCCCTTAATATTTTTAATCTTTTTTTTACACTAGTCCCCCTTTAATTTTAAAAACTTTAATTTTAATTAGTTCTTGGGCGGTAATAACAGTAATAACTAGTATAATTTATATTTAATAAGCACCTTTAAAATATATAGTAAGGTTATAAGTAATAATTTAGTAAGTTTTTTTTTACTTTAATAGCTACTAACTAGTAGTACTTTACCAGCGCTTTACTAATTATACTAACTTTTAATTTATAATAATTATTTTATTATTTAACTATAGCTCCCGCGCCCCCTAGCTTACCTTTTCTTACTTTACTTAATATTATACTAGCCTTTGCTTTTATTAACACCCTTATTATAGGTTTTATATTACCGCCCCCTTAGGCTTTTTTTTCTCTAGCCTCCGGCCTTTTTTTTTTATAAGTATACCTTATTTTTAACTAGTTTGCTAGTAAAACGGCTCTAGTATAAATATTAGTTAATAAAAAATAGATTTGCTTGTAATATACAAAGTATATTTAGGTATGTAAAAATAATAGGTTAATTAATAACCTTAATAACTATATTTATCCGGCCCCCAGGTGTAACTACTTTTATTATATTTATAATAAGGGTACTTACCTTCCCCTACTATTTTATATAAAAAAAAATATTACTTTTTTATAATAAATAAACCCTGGTAACTATAATAAATACCTTTATTACTAAAACATGTTTACTTACTAGGTTAAACTAGTAATAAAGGCTTATAAAAAAAAATAAGCCCTAAGGTCCGTGTAATAAAGGTTTTAGCTTTAGCTATTTAAAAGCTTATTTAGTTTTTTTAGCTTGCTATTAAATAGCCCCTGGCCTATTTTAATAATAGCTAGAATAGTTACTAGTTTATAAATATTTTTTTATTAAAAAACAAGCCTGTCACGCCTTTTTTTTTAAAAAATACTAGGTATAAAAAAAAAATGCCTAAAAAGGCCCCTGCTCCTGCTCCTAATACTAAATAATAGTTTTTTATTATAGCTTTTGCCGCGTAGTTAGTTATTTTTTTTTTTTTTAAAAAAAATAAGAAATTTTTTTTTTTTTAATACTTTAACTTTAACATAAATATAGTTCTTTATTTTAAATTATAATTTAAAATAAGTTTTAATACCAAGCTGGCGGCGTTCTAGCTATAGTTTATTAAACCTTAAAATTTTATAAAAAAATAAAAAAAATAACTACTTTACTTATGGCCTTGGGTATAATCTTAAAACCTTATAAAATAAAAAATCTTACACTTTTTTTTAAAGCCATAAGTAACTAGTAATAATTAAATAATAGTTT
>NW_020797890.1:1207602-1210673 GCF_003369625.1 Aspergillus mulundensis | reverse complement strand
CCTGCTTTTTAATAATAAATTTAATTTTAAAGGGTTTATTATACTTTAAGTTAAGTTTTTTACTTAAATATATTAATTTAATATTTTTTAAAAATACCAAGATATTATTTTTAACCTTAAATTTTACTAAATAATATTTTTAATTATGGTAAAGCGCCTGCTTTTTTTATATCTTATTTATATAATCCTATAAATTCTCGCAAAGCTATTTTAAATAATATAAGTACTTTTTAATAAAAAAATAAAATATTAATTTCCCTAGGTTTTTAAGCCCAGGAATTACTAGTTTTTATTTATGGCTTATTATAAGTAAAGTATAGCTAGTTAAGTTATTTTTTAAGTTATTATAAGCAAAGCGTGCTAGTGGTAAGTATAATACCTAATTACTTTATTAATAATTATAATATATATATAAATACACTTTAAGCATCTAGTTCTAGCGCTTGGTTTAATTATTTAATTAAAAATAATATACTATACTAAGTTATTGCTTAATACATAGCGCTTAATAAAAGGCTATTTAATATTTTAAAGTAAAAAGTAAATCTTAATTTATTACTATGCTCCAGGGCGACCCTATATTATATATAATTTTTTTAATAAATAGGTTAGCCAACTTTTCCGCAGTAATTTTATTAATAATAAAAAGATATTTTACTTTTTTACTAAATTAATTTATAACTACTAAAATTATATTATAAACGCGCCCTTTATACTTTAATAAAGGTAGGCTAATAATAAAGTTTATAAAAATATTTTTTTATAATATATTTAGTACTAAAAAAGATATTAAACTTTTTTAAGGTAGCTGCCTTAAAACCTTAAACCTTTAATATAAAAAATATTTTTTAATATATACACGCGTATTTTTATTAAGCTTTTTTTATTAAAACTTGCGGGTAAGTAATTTAATAATTTTTTTATAGCTAAAATAGCCTGTATAAAAATTATTATAATACTATCTTATAATCTTATATTATAACGCGGGCATGGAAAGTACATAAATAATATCTTTATAAAAAAAAAGTCCTTTTTTCTCGTGCTATTTAGTAATAAAAAAGGCCTGCCTTAAATTAATAAAAATTATACCTTTAAGCTATTATTATAATTAGCCTACAAGAGCATTCTTTTATTAAGCTATAATTAATTATTACTAAAGGGTATTTATAACTAGTCTAGTAATTTCTTTTTTATTTACTACCTTTATAATAAATATTTTAAAACTTAAAAATTTTAAGTACTTATAAGCTTAACCATATAAAGGGATAACTAGGTCTTTTAATACTATTTTAATAGTAATTTATTAAAAAAATAAACTTAACTTTTTTTATAAAATAAGGAGTATTCTAACTTAGTACTTTTTATTTTTTATTATATAATTTAATTACTATAACAGTGTATTTACTAAATTATACTTGCCTAGCTTATACTTAATTTTAAAGTTATAAGCTATAAGTAATTCTGCCTATTATACCTGCCTTTAATTTAAAACCTTTATTATAAAAAAATAGCATAGGTTATTATAATTATACTACACGCGTATAAAATATAAAAAGCCCTTAAGGTAGTAACACTACTTTTTAAAATACTTAACTACTATAAGTAGTTTTTAATTATAAACCTTATAGTAAAGCTTTAATTTATATAGTTAATAAAAATAAAAGGCCACGGGGCGCTATTAGTCCTATTTTTTTTTATTAAGTAATTTTTTTTGCTTTAGCTACGCAATAATCCTAGTAATAATAAATCTTAATATATTAATAATAACAAGAATTTTTTTTTAGGATTAAAGTGCTGTAGTACTAGCAGCCTAATAAAGTTTAACTTAATTTTTTTAAACATGTTTTTTATATTAATAAAAAATAAAAAAGGCCTATTTTATATCCCTTTACTATCCCTATTAAAAGCTAGGTTATTAAACGCGTTACTTTGGCGTAATTAAAAATAAAATATTAAAAATAGTTTATAAAGCCTAAAAAAACCTATAACTTATAAAATAATATTAGTTTTAGCTAATTAATAATAGTCTAGCTGTGGTCTAGATTAATAAATATTTTTTTTTATTTAATAATAAAGCCTAAAAACTTCACCTTCTTTTTATAAAAACTATATTTTAATAATTTTGTATATAAATTATGCCTTTTTAACTAATTAAGAACTTTTTAAATATAGTGTATATATTTTTCTTTTATTTTCAAGAAAATAAAAATATTATTAAGGTAAATAATATAAAACTTGTTAAGAATCCCGCTTATAGCTATATTTATATAAAATTAAAATATAGCTAGTATATTTATTAAGCTAAAAAGCATAACTATATACTTATAGTAACTATAATAGGTCTGGAATGCTATTTTTTATTTATCTCCCCTTTTAATTTATATCCTATAATACGTGTCACGTAGATCTAGCTTAGTAAAATATCGCGTATTTACTAGCTAATTTATTAGCTTATTAATATATAATAGTAAATATTAATTTTTATTAATTATTATATTTAACCTGTAATAGTTAATATAAAAACATAAAAATTTATTAAATTTTTAAATAAAAAGCACTAGCGCTCCGGCGCTGCTTTAAAATAGCCTAATTTATTTTTTTTAAGTATTTTATTAAGATACTTTTTTAATATTTATAACTTATACTAAAAAAACTATAAATAGGACCTTATAAAGGCTTCTTACCTTTTTTTAATAAGATTTTATGCTTTACTTTACTAGTTAAAAGTTAAGTAGCTTTTTGTTTAAAAAAAACTTTACTTTAATAAATATACTAGGGTAATAGAACCACCTTTACTTCCCTTTTAGTTTTTTTTAATTAATAAAGTATTATAAGTACTAGCCCCTTACGCATAATTTTTATAAACTTTTATAATATTTTAATTTTAATAAAAGGTGTATAGTTTTACCAAGTTTATTTTATTATAATAAGGTAAAGGTCTAAATTTAATTTAACCATCCAGGAATATTTTAGAACTGCTTAATAATTTTTATAAATAAAATTAATAATATAATATACTAAGTTAAATATTTTTATAACTTTTTTTAAATTATAAACCTAAGTACGGGCTT